>NC_133662.1:189892692-190010667 GCF_037893015.1 Macrotis lagotis
ATTTTACAAATCTACAGTGGTTTACATATATTATCCTTACTCTGAGATAACTTTAGTAGCTCAGTTATTTAAAGGTTAGCTCTCTTCTTAGAATGTGAACTCCATGAGAGCAGAATCTGTAGTTTTCCCTTTCTTTTTATCCCTAGCATTTAAATGCTTGCTTATTGTTTAACTTATATTTAAACTTGTTTACTGGGTCTCAAAATGAGTTTTAAAAAGTATTTGCTTCTCTTTCAACATTCAATCATGTCTTTTAAGCCACAAATTTTTTAACTTCTAAGATTATTATGTGTTCATTTGGATATCTTCTCAGGTTTTTCATTTAAAAATATAAAATCTATATTTTGTCCTTCATTCTTTCTCTGGCAAAATAGGAAGAACTCTGCTTTTCAAGATTGTACTTTGAAAATCCATTTAAAAAATTTAAATTATGTCATAAATATAAAAATGATTCTATAGTTTTATGTGATTTCAACTGATCACAGACTGATTTATTTTTCTGAGACTGGTAATTTTTTCATTATTTTAGTCTATATTTTCAAAAAGGGGGGCTCAATCACGCCCCTTGGCTCAAACAGTTCTGAAAAATCTACACAAAGATTTCAAAAATGAAATTACATTGCATTTACATCATAATGTAGATACAATGCAGTAGAAAGAGTGCCGTTATCTATCACTGTCACAGTTGAAGCCAGAATTCTGTCACTAGCTAGAGAGAAGTCAGAACTTCCTGAACCTTTTCTTCATTTGTAGTATTTTGTTTTTTCCTGGGGGAGAGGAAGGAACTGCATCTTTTATCTCCTTGTTGAGGGAACTTGTGGTCTGAAAACACCTTTCACTCAAATCAATCAGCACCTGTGATCCACCAGGTTACCTAGGACGCTTAAAAATTAAGCGACCCACCTAGGATCCTATGAGTGAAGTATGAGTGGGAGGTGGCTTAGGTCTTAAAGACTCAATGCTGACTCTATACTTCAACCAGGCTGAGATCATCCCTAATGTGAGGATTCTACTACTTGAACTGCCTCATTCAAGTGGTTCCGGTGTAAGGAAAATAATACATGCAAAAGTATTTTTGTAATGTTATTGTACTTAAAATGAATAATTTTAAAACGCTATTCATATTTTTAGGAACAAGTTCCATTCCAATGTGAGTAAAGGATCTCACAGAAAGGATGTGAATAAGAATCCCCTCACTTTAAAACTTTGTTTGAGGGCCGTCAAAGAAAGAAACCCTCCTAGTACTTCCAGAAGCATCTCATTTCACTTGTGCATATTTAGGTTTTTACTAGTATCACATCAAAATTTAGCCTTCTGCAAGTTCCCCTTGAAGCTTCTGCTAGTCTGGCCGGGCCAAACAGAACAAGTCGAATCCCTCCACTCATAAAGGCCTGAAAGATTCCTTTGTAAACAAAGTTCTGAAGGGAGGCCCAAGGTGTTTCCCTAATGGAAAAGGTCTCCCAAATAGGGTCGTCCTGTTCTGCTAGTTAACTCTACAAACGGCTACAAGTGGCCCTCCGATACTCCCGTGGGCCTGGGCTTTCATCCGCGTCGGAGGCTCCCAAAGTGGGGCCGGCTGGGCAGCCTTCCCCCTATCCTGCGGCCTTCTGCGGGAGTTTCGGATCTTGACATTGAACTTAAGATCCGAGTTCCCGTCCGCCGCCCGAGCGGACCCCACCGATAAAAGAAGGGAAAACAAGGCCCGGAAAAGTCCTTTCTGGGCTGGACTGTGGGGCCGAGAGGCCCTCAGGCCCGACCAGCGCGGCCCGGGCACCCGGGGGCTCCCCCAGCCGCCCGCCTTCCTCTTCCGCGTTCGCCCTCTCCCGGGCTCCTGCCAGCTCCGCTCGGGCCCGCGGCGACCCTCCCCGCCCGCGGCCGCGTCCAGGGACCCCGAGGGGCTGCGGCGGCCGTTGGGCGCTCCCCCGGGGAGCCGGCGGGCCCGAGGCCGCCCCGCTCCCGGCCCGGCTCACCTTCGGGGACTGGGCTCCGGGCGTAGCCGGGTCGCTGTCGCACAGCCGCGGGGAGAGCACGGCCCCGGGGGGGGCGGCCGCCGCCGCCATCAGCCCGAGCCCCCCGCGCCGCCGGCGCCGCCGTCGTCGCCGCCTCGTCCTGGCCGCCGCCGCCGCCGCCGCGCGGAGAGGCCGCCGCGGCGTCCGCTCCCCCGGCCCCGCCCCCTCCCCTGCCCCCTCCGCCCGCCCGCCGCCGCCGCCGCCGCCGCCGCCGCCGGGAGGCCGGCCCCGGCCCGAGCCCCGGCCGGCGCCCCCGCCGCGCGTCCCCCGGCCCGGCGCCGCCGCCGCCACCGTCACCGCCACGGTCGCCGCCAGCGCTGCCGCCGCCGCCGCCGCCGCCTCAGCGCCCGCCGCCGCCGCGCTGCTCCCGCCGCCGCCGCCGCCGCCGCCGCCAGCCGCAGAGCAGGGGAGCGGGCGCGGAATGGAGGAGATGGCGGCTCAGCCCCCTCCTCACGTCACCCCCTTCCCCTCCCACCGCGGCGCGGCGCCCCCGCCCCCTTCCCCATGGCGCCCGCGCCCCTCGCCTCGGTTTCCCCACCCCGCCCCCTCCCCGCCCGGGCGGCCCCGCCCCCTCCGACCCCGGCTCCCGCGGCTGCGGCGGCCCCGGCCCGGCCCCGGCGCGCCCCGCCCCGCCCTCGGCCCCGCCCCCGCCTGGAGGCCCCGCCCCCTCCGGCTCCCGCGGCTGCGGCAGCCCCGGCCCCGCCCTTCGGCCCCGCCCCCTCCGGTCCCGGCCCCGCCCCGCCTGGAGGCCCGGCTCCCGCGGCTGCGGCGGCCCCGCCCCCCCGGGCCCGCCCCGCCCCGGCCCCGCCCCCTCCGGCTCCCGCGGCTGCGGCTGCGGCTGCGGCGGCCCCGCCCCCCGGCCCCGCCCCGCCCCGCTTTGTGTGCAGCGCGCCCGCCTCCGCCTCCGCCTCCGCCTCCGCCTCCGCCTCTGCCTCTGTTCCCGGGAAACCTGGGGGGCAGGACTGGGGGGCCCCGGAACAGTTGGGGGCAGGTGACCGGGGGGGCCCTAAGAGCAGCCGCGCCCCAGTCACCCCAGTGCTGAGACACAAGTCTCCCTCCAGGGGATCCGACAAAAGAGACATCACAGCAGAGCCGGCGATTGGGATCCGAGAGCCCAACACAGACCTGGCCCACACATGTCATCATGTGTGTAGAGAGCTCGTGCGTGAATGGGGCTGCGCGCGCGCGCGTGTGTGTGTGTGTGTGTGTGTGTGTGTGTGTGTGGCGCATGTGGGAGCTCCTGCCAATCACCCCAGCCTGGGACTGGGCAGGACAGGGATAGAAATCAGCGTCTTTGTGTGTGTGTGTGTGTGTGTATGCATGCGTGGTGCATGCGTGCCCGCGTGAGTACGTGGGGTATGAGTATATTTGATATGTGTGTGTGTTCCAACCAATCATCCCAGATTGGGAGAGATGACATAGAAATTGTGTGTGTGTGTACCAACCAATCACCCCAGATTGGAATAAGAGATCAATATCTCTATTGTTAGATGTGTGTGTATAGGCATCTATTTGAACAGTTGGAGTATGTGTATATATGGTGTGTTTGTTGTGTGTGTGTGTGTTTGGAAAAGACCACAGAGGTGATGCCACGGAGAAGCACATAAATTGGATCTGAATGAGGGGGGGCCACTGTGATAAATCTCCAACCTTTGTGTGCAGCGCGCCCGCCTCCGCCTCGTCCTCTGTTCCCGGGAAACCTGGGGGGCAGAGAGGGCTACGGACAGCCAGGGGCAGGACTGGGGGGCCCTGGAACAGTTGGGGGCCCTAAGAGCCCGCAGAGCCAGTGGCCATGAATCAGGATGATCGATGAAGACCCTGGATAGGAGGCAGAGTTAAGAGACTTGTCCAAGGTCACACAGCTTGTGTCAAATGACTGAGGTCAGATATAAGTATATATGTATATATCTACATATATGTGTATGTATGTATTTTATGTCTATTAATAGACAAAGATACACACACTGGAGTGATAAGTAAATATTGAGATAGCTAGACAGACAGATGGATGGATAAAATAATCTTCATGATTAGCTGTTTCCTTATGTCTCCTCTCTCTAGGCTTATAACCACACTGTCTTTCTTAAGCTTTAGCCTAGTCTATTACCTCTGGTTCTCTTGCCTTTTAAATTTTGTTTTCTCCCCTCCCTCAGCTTCCATAATATTCTAGCTTTCTCAGACATAAACTTCAATAATCCATAGAATTACTGAAATAACAATTCTTTTGTGCATTCATTCAACTAACTTATTCTGTGACTTTATATTGCAATAGGGAATTTGAGATTTGCCCAAATAACTTTACAGGCAAAAAAGAAAAAAATGTACTAAGTTTACAAAATGCTGTAAGTTGTAGATGACCATTTTTAGCTTGGGAGGATGAGAGAAAGTTAAATGAAGGAATGGGCCTTGAAAGGTAGGTGGGTTTTGGGATGGTCAAGGTGAAAAGATAGAGTGAACTGAGATACGAAACTGGAAAAGCAGGAATTCCATTCAGAAAAATTTGTCTTGAGAAGGGCTTAACTCCAGTTTGTCTGAGGGAAGTTTACATAAAAAAAAGTAGTGGAGACTAAGACTGGAAAGGTATCTTGTGGCCAAATCTTTGAAAGCCTTGAATGCCAGAAAAGGATTTTGGACATATTTGCTCCCTATCTGTATTTTTCTTGACTTATTACCAGCCTTCTTACTTTCTTAAACATACATTAAAAATTCAAAGGGGAATTTTCAAGATGAAAGGTAAACACTGGAGAAAGAAAACCAATTACACCATTGCAGTAATCGAGGTAAGAGATAATAAGGACATAAATGATGATATTAGCGATGGAAATGGAGAAATATAAAAAAAATAGTTTTGAAAGATAGGGCTAACCAGTGGAAAGGACTTTAGATTTGGGAGTTAGAAAAAACTCACTACAGACACTAGTTTTCTTTATTTTTTATGACCATAAGCAAATCAATTTTTGTATCTTGGGGTTTTTTTCACTTGTAAAATGAAATGATTGGCAAGAAGACTGCCAAAATCTATGCTATGATCAAAAATTTCAAACTTGAGTGGCATTAAGATAGCAACACTATTATTAACATATAATGAGACTCCAATAACTCCCTTCCTACGCTGTACTCTCCACCCTGAATCCATTATACTGGGGCATTTTCCATGGAACTGGGCTAGCTCCCTCAACTCTTCAGAACTTCCAATCCCTTCAACTAAAATGAAAGAACAAATGCCAAGGCAGATAAGGAACTGAGGCCCAAGAAACCAGGAGTCAGCCTTGGAGGGAGAAAACTCCTTTGAAGCATTATCTCTCATCAGACATTATTAATGAAGGAGACAAACCAAGATGGGAGATCCAACAAAGAAGCTGAAGATAATTAAAGCTTTTTGGGTTATACCTCTGAATCAGGTTCCTCACCTGTAAATTGAGCCACCATTCTCCATATGGTTGGCAGAACAAAATCAGTTTCATAATGTATATACTGTCTAATATGATATTTCTTGATCTACATATTTCTGCTCATAAGTTAGTTTCTTAACCTTTAATAGTTATAAAATGTCAGTCTACTATATAAGGCCTGTGTCCTACAATGTTGAGTTCACCTGTGTTAATACTGTTGGGTCCTCTCAATGTTAGCCTTACCTGATCAACAAACTTCAAGAGAAGAGACATCCTGGATGAGCAGAGAGAAAATCCTATTATTTGTAAACATTTACTCTTCAGCATAAAATGGAATTCTTGTTAATAGGAATTTTAAGCAGATACAAGGTTTGAGAGAATCATATTGTAAAACCATGTCATCCATGTGAAATCTCATTGGTTGGCCACCAAAAGTTTTATGATTCTTTGTTCATTTTGTATAAAATGCCCCTAAAATTTTGTATCACTTTTGGAATTTGTAAGGATGCCATCCACCCATGGGTTTTGGTAAGATCCTAGAGAATTAAACTTCATTTATAAACTAACTTTGTCTTTTTTAGCCTAAGGAAATTATGGTTAACAATATATTCTTCAAAGTCTCTCCAAGGCACTTCAATTACATATATCAGAAATTTCCTGGAAATAAGTTCTCCAGCCTCTTCTACAAGAAAATTGCATTAGCCAAGCAGGCTACTGTACTCATAAGAGGCTCTTAGAACTGAGTTTATTGGTCAAACATCCATTTTCTGAACTTACTCACCTAAAGTAAGGCTTTACTTAAAGTGCCCCTCATGGTTCTCTTCTGCCCTACCCTTCACCCTGCCACCATGAAATCTAATAAATTTCTTCTCTACTGCTATACATTTTAACTCCATACCTCACATTGTCAATTGCCAACAATTAATATATTTAATAATTTTTCTAAATGACATTTGATTTTTAAATTGCATTTTATTAATGTATTCTGTTTTGCATCAGTAATTTCAACTTCTCTTCAGTTAACTCTCACTATGATTTCAAAAAACATCAAACATCAAAAATATCAAAACAAAGTAAAAACATTCAGTACTGTGACATCTGAAAATATATATATTTTAGTCCTCCATAGTACTATGGAGAGATATATATCATCACTTTTTCGTCAACTTCATTGATTTTTCAGTTATTTGAAACTTTTATTGATTTTTTTCATTTAAGTTGTAGCCATTATATTGTTCTCTTGGTCAGTTCATGTAAATCTTCCCTTGTTTCTTAAAATTTTTTATATTTCTTAATTGTACCATAATACATATTTTTTAAAAGATCCTCTTTCTCTGTTCTACTATCTTCTGCCCCATTAGAAAAAAAAGAAAACCTGTTACAAACAGGAATAACCAAGTAAACAAATTTCCAAATTGCCCATATCCAAAGTAGAATTTGTCTTAATGTGTACTGAGTCTAACAGCTGCCTCTTGTTAACCAAATTTTTACTGAGCCTGTCTCTAACCTGGGCAACAGAGCAGGCCAAACAGTAGTTTAATTAATCTTTCATAGTAAGGAATTGATTTGCAAATCATGGGATTACACCATCATTGTAGCTCCACCTTGTAAATTGGGTGGTACACCAGCCCTGGAGTGAGGAGGATGAGTCCAAATCTAACCTGGGACACTTACTAGCTGTATGACCTTGAGTGAGCCACTTAACCCTGATTGCATTGCATGCAGGGTCATCTCCAGTCTTCCTGATCCATATTGGCCACTGGATAAGGTGAGCCTGGCAATCCCACCCCCACCCTGCCAACTCATGTGAGCACATGCACACACATGCATGCACAAATCCAATTTAAGTGAATGTCATGGCATCACCTCCTAATGTTCACTGGTGGTCTTCAAGAATGAAGGACAAACAGGAATACACATGATCAAAAGTGAAATTTTGGCTATCTAAGATGTGCGCACACTGATCCAGATTCCCCTGTTAGGTATATATGCCTAGGATAAGCATTAGCCATAGAAATGGGCATCTCCTCAGAAGTATCTAGCAGGATTCTTAACAACAATTTATAAGGACATATATGTATATTCTTACATAAAAGCTCACTCATAAAATCTGAGTTGGAAGAGACCCCAAAGTCCATCTAGTCCAATTGAACCCACCTTTTATACATCTCTTAACAGAGTAGTTGTTCTTGTAGACCTATGTCACTCTGCTCAAAATCTTCAAGGTCTATCATTTGCTTACAGAGTAATCATAGTCCTGAAAAAAAGGTCAAGGTCTCCCATTGCCTCCTGGACTTTTGACAGTCACCTTGACTTACCTCTTGCTATTGGACTCCAATAACTCTGGAGGAGAAAGTGAGTCTGATGACTTGGCCAAGCTCTACTTCACTTAAATCCAATTCACTTACAAGTGATCCCCTTTGAAGGACAAACATCAAATAGTTGAAACAAGCTTCAGCAAAATTGCAGGATATAAAAGACCCACATGAGTCATCAGCATTTTTATGTGCTACTAACAAAACCCAATAGAGAAATTCCATTTAAAAACTGCAGACAATACAAAATGCTTGGGAATCTACCTAGAAAGACATACTTAGGGATTACATCAACAGAATTACAATACACTTTTCACATAAAAATCTAAAGAATTGAAGCAATATTAATTGCTCATGAGCAAGCCTTGCCAATATAATAAAAATGACAGTTCTACATAAGTTAGTTTACTTATTTAATGCTTTACCAATAAAACCACCAGAGAATTACTTTTGTAGGGCAAGAAAAAATATTTACAAAATTCACCAGGAAGAACAAAAGGTAAAGAATATTAAGGGAATTAAAATCAAATATGGAACAAAGGCAGTCTAACAGTTACAGATTTCAAATTATATAACAAAGTGGTAATTATCAATACAACCTGGTACTAGCTAAGAAAGTACTGGATCAGTGGAATAGAATGAGTACATATTACACAGTTGCTAATACTATACCATTTGATAAACAAAAAGATCTTTGGGTGAGAATTCAATATTTGATAAAAATTGCTGGGAAAACTGGAAAGCAGTTTAGCAGAAAAGAGGCATAACTCAGATAAAGTCAAAATGGATAAATGATTTAGACAATAAGGGTGATATAAGTAAAATAGGGGAGCTCAGAAAAATGTTACTGTCAGATTTGTGAATAAGGTAAGAGTTTATGATAAAGCAAAGGCTATAAGTGATCATTGGAAGCAAACTTTACATTAAAATTAAGCTTTTTCCACAAACAATGCAGCCAAACTAGTGCAGCCAAAATTAGATAAACTAGGGGAAAAAAATTAACAGCAAGTTTCTCTGATAAAGGTCTCATTTCTCAAATATATAGAGACAACTGAAAAACAAATTTATAAAAAGAGTCAGTCCCTGGTAGAGAAATAGTCAAGATATATGAACAGTTTTCAGGAGAATTCAAAGCTGTAAATTATCACCAAGATAAAATAACTTTAAATTACTACTGATTAAAGAAATACAAATTAAAACAAAGGACACATACATTGGCACTCCATATTTCCTGAATAATTTTCTCAAAGACTTGAGTAGGAGGTTATAAACTGCTGAAATGAAAGAATTTTCCAGCCTTTCACATCTGGCCTGGGTATATTAGCAGAAATAATATTGCAGAGATTGTTTTGTACCTCTGACAGAGCAAAGTGCCATTTGGGGTCCTTGTAATTTCAGAGATGATTCTTTTAATATTGTAAAATGCTCTTTTGAAAGGTTATTTTTTTTTTTGCAAGGCAGTGGGGTTAAGTGGCTTGACCAAGGCCACACAGCTTGGTAATTATTAAGTGTCTGAGGCCTGCTTTGAACTCAGGTACTCCTGACTCCAGGACCAGTGCTCTATCCACTGTGCCATCTAGCCACCCTGAAAGGTTCTTTCAATAATGTTAGTGCCTCTGGAGCCAGCAAGTTCTCTTCTGAAAGAATTTCCTTTTTATTCCCTGCCCCCCTGTTTAATCTTTGCAGATGGTTAAGAAAATAGTAGAATTTGCTTTGTCTGTTGGTGCTTTGAAGGCCAGGGCTCCTCTCCTTCATTTCAGTCTCATAGAAGTAGTCTTATTAAAACGTGTTTGCCATTTGTCTAACCTATTGATATCTTGGTTGATGCAGATTCTGTTTTTGTAAAATTACAAGGAGGAATGTTGCTGAAATTTCTTCTCTTTGCTTGTTGTTGATTTGAATAGGCTTGACTATGAAACAAGCAAGAAACAATATAATTCATGTTACTTAAAAAATTTGTTGATTCATTCTGTAATTTGAAACAAACTTGAATGTCTTGAATGTTAAGATGCTTGAAGTATACATTAGTACTAAAAATAGCATTTTTTTCTTTATTTTATATATCTGTCTTTGAGTTTGGGATACAGTAAGATATGGACAGGTGCTGATTCAATGGGATGCTTCAGACTTAGAACTGGAATGAAATGAAATGTTCATAGATCATCTAACAGTTTAAAGGTCTTCTTAACCAGGGTAAGGGTATTTTTTGAGGTAAAGGTATTTATCAAGATTGACTTAATTGTACAGGACTGTCAAATGAGAAGGTTGGAGAAGGAGCTGCTAACTCTGCAATGATGTTTGTATTTAGGCTTTTGGAAACTGTCATTGATTTGGAACTTAATCCCCTGTGTTATGTCTCAAGGACAGTTTTAGTTCCTTTTATAGAAAAAGTAGTAGAGCTGATAGGAGATAGGGTCTCAGAATATTGTTCTAACCACATTGGATTTTTATGTGTGTATGTATGGATGGATGTTATATTTTGCTCTTTCCCACTGTAAATCAAAATTAATCTCTGATGAAAAAATACTATATCCCCCCTTGCAGATGTTAAAAAACCATAAAATTATTTACACAAAGCAGATAAAAATTTGTTAATAGAAATTCAGTAAAGCTGTCTGCAAAACTTTATTTTTTTTAAATACTCGCTATGTCTAAGACACAATGAGTGCATTGGGGTGATAAAGGTGAATAAAATAGAGTCTCTACTGTTAAATAACTTTTATTTTCCTTTGGGGGAGATGGGGCAAATTAGAATATGGTAGATACAGAAAAAAGGTACAAAGCATCTTGAGAGATCTGAGGAGGGATATATTGTTTTTTGTATACATATATCATGGAAGATTATAAGGTCACATACCAAGTTAGGTATGATATATGGGCTGTATTTCAGCAGGTAAAGATGGAAGAAGGGTTTTATTCAAGTTATGAGAAGTGACTATTCAGAATCTTATTTTTAAATTAATTCAGCAAATGGAGCCTCACAAAACTATCTAGCTTTTTGTTTTTATTCTGGTTTTAAACTAATTTTGAAAAGCATTATTTTAATTAGACAAGTACAGCTAGGTGGTAAAGTGGATAAATCACAAGCCCTGGAGTCAGGGGGGACCTGAGTTCACATCCAGCCTCAGACACCTAGCTGTGTGACCCTGGGTAAGTCACTTGACCCCATAGCCTCCCCCCCCAAAATAAACAAGTATCATGTGCTCATTTATAATTTAGATATTCTAGTCACCTTTGCCAGAAGATTTATCACTTTTGAATAGTGAAAATGGTGTTGATATGTGATTTGATATTTGACCTTTGGTTTCGAAGAAGACCATGCTATCAGGGAAGTGATGTCATGACAAGCATGTGAATTGGATTTGAGTGAGAGGGATACTGTGCTAAGTTACCAGCCTCACTTTCTCCTCCAGAACCATCAGGGTCCAGTGGCCAGATATGAATCAGGATGACTGAAGATGGCCCTGGATGTGAGGCAGTCAGGGTAAAGTGACTTGTCCAAGGTCACACAGCTAGTAAATGTCTAAGACTGGATTTGAACTCCTGTCCTCCTGACTCCAAGGTCAGTGCTCTATCCACTGCACCACCTAGCTACCCTGGTGATGATGATAACTTTAAAAATCAACTTGTACTGTGTTCCATTCGTTTTCTTAAGTAACTCTGAAATCCTAATATCTTATTCAAAATTCCAAAATGGCTACCTTTTTGGCATCAAGAAAGCGGATTACTCATAGTACATATGGTAAAGTTGAGTCCAGCATAAAAGAGACATAGAAAAGGGTTCAAATCTATCTGAATAATTACTTTGTCATTACCAATACAATTCTCCACTCTCCCTGATCCCTATCATATCATCGAAGACAGAAGTGACCTGGTATGCTTATACCTTTGTTTCTTTCTCCACTTTCTATTCTAATTTTTTGGAATTTTTTTCATATAGAGAGGGCTCTAGAAATGTGTATTTTTGATTCTTTTATTAGATACTCCTGCTAGGTGGGGTAAGTTCATCATATTTCTTGTATCATTTGAATGTTGAAAGATGGTTGTGGTGCTAGAAGTTCTTCAAAGAAAACATTATGTGATTCGTATTTTTACTTTGGAAGGTTGGGTTCACTTTTCCCTAAAGATCAGATTTTAGGAGGCAAAATAGGACCATTAAAACTGAGAAATAGCCATGAAATAGAAATTCAGAGTTGTAGGATACTTAACCAACAATCCCCAGAATTTCCCAGCTTAGTCTAAAATATCAGTAAGAGGCAATGTGCTTAATTTCAGTTTCTTGAAATGTACTTAATCAGTTATTTTGACAAGTTTTATAGGCTACTGGTTTTACTAGTTAAGTCATATACACACATAAAACTTGGTGTTCTAATAAAATAAAATGTTTTCTTATTGGGATATCTAGCTAACATGTTAGCTATATGTTCATCCCTGAGGAACTTATTTTGCAATTTATCTCTATCACACTTCTCTCGCATCTTATTTCCTTTATCAATTTAATTCCCCCTATTACATATAAAAGCAAATTAAAAGTCTCTCATCTTAATTTGAATTCAGTATAAATTTGTTTTCTCTGATTTCTTCCCAACAGGCACACACATTTACAGAAATTTTGATATTTTCTGCAATGCCTATTAAGTTGTTCAGCCAGAGAAATTTAGGGAATGGTGCAGTACCAAATAGGCAACATTGATCTTGGACCAAATAAGGAAGGCAGTATCCCAAAAGGATATTGTTTAGAAAAGAACTAATATATTTTTCACTCAGAGTTTCTTTTTATTGTCTCTCATTTTATAATAGGTGATAGGCAGCCAAAGACATGTCTCTTTACTAAATTTATCTCTACTTAAGGTTTTACTTAAAACAAGAAGTCTCACCCTTTGGAAATAACCCTTCCATTTAAAACCATAGGAAGTATGACTAAATATTTCTTTTTCTCTCTCCCAAACATAGTGGTATCCAATATACATGTAAGTATTGTATTTCCTACTTAAATGTTTATGACTAATAAATTGAACATATGAGGACATAGAAAGTTTCAATTGGAAGACAGGATTGAAACTAACTAGAAGAAAAAAGGAAAAAAGAAAGAAAAGAAAAGAAAGAGGAAAAAGAGAGACAGAAAGAAACAGAGAAAAAGAAAGAAAGAAAGAAAGAAAGAAAGAAAGAAAAGAAAGAAAGAAAGGAAGAAGGAAGGAAGGAAGGAAGGAAGGAAGGAAGGAAGGAAGGAAGGAAGGAAGAAAGAAAAGAAGGGAAGGGAGGAAGTAAGAAAAGAGAAAGAAAAAGAGAAAAGGAAAGGAACGAAGGAAGGAAAAGGAAGGAAGAAAAGAGAAAGAAAGGGAAGGAAGGAAGAAAAGAAAGAAAGGGAAGGAAAAAAAGGAAGGAAGGAAGGAAGGAAAGAAGTAGGAAGGGAGAAAGAAAAAAACTCATACATTAAGGACTTAACAGATGTTAGGCACTGTGCTAAGTAATGGAGGTACCAATCCTTGCCCACAAATAGCTTACATTCTAATAAGGGAAGACATTTATAATGGAATTGGGGACAGAAATGGGGTATTTTGTACTGGAAAGTCATAGGAATGTTGAGCAAAACCAAATAGATGTGTTTATTTTCCTGTATGCTAATGCTGATTTGATTTCCCCAGAGCTAAAGTTGGAGATGAGGAAGGTTCACATGTAATCTTATTGCATCTGTTAGTGCAGCTGGACAGCGGTGGTTAAGTATGGATTAGAGACAAATTGTCCAAAACTCTCTCCAGTTAGGAGTACAAGTTGAAGAACTGGAGGGAGATGAGAAAGCATGATGTGAAGATGGTCAGGGAGCAGCAGGGAGTTGGCTTGAGTTGGGCTAGTTATGGAGAACTAGAGGAAAGAGAAATAATATTTTTGTCAGAAAGATAGCAAAAATCATGTTATATAGGCAATAACATTCATAGGCTGGAATATTTATGTAGGCAAGGAGTGAAAGATAAACTTGAAGAAGTAGATCAGGGCTATATAATGAAGGGATTCAAATGATTTGTGTCTTCCCCAAAGTGTCAATTTCCCTCCCAAAGGCTTTTGAATAGAATGATGGTAATGTAAAACATAGATTAAGGAAGACCACTCTGTGTAGAATGGGTTTGATAGGGAGCGAAGGTCTAGTCCAGGGAAACCTGTGAGGCTATCTTGATAATTCTTTCAGACCAAAATCTGTGCTAGGCAATACAAAGAGCTAAAAATGCAAAGTTCAGGAGAAGCCTTCTGAAAAATGTAACCTTCAGATGATACCAGGTATGCAACAGGACATCTCCCCCTCCTCTCCAACAAAGTTGATAATAATAATGTATTATAATACATTATTATTATATTTTATTTTATAATATCATTATATTACCTGTAGATGCTATATTGTAGAAATCTTGAAAAGATTTAGTAGATGTTTCCAAGGTTCCTTCCAGCTATAAATTTTATGATTCTAATAAGGTACCAGAGTTCTGAGAATATGTGAATATTTTGACTCATTTTGTTTTGTGTCATTCAGGTATTGGGAAGTAAAGAGAATTTTTAGAAATTTCTATAAGTAGTTATTTGACATTACTGCAACCTTTCAATGAAGAAGGAATGGAAATGTGTTTTTTGGGAAAATAGTAGCATCCCCTAAATTTAACCAACAAAAAGGGACTTACACAAGTCATAAAATATTACGACATTTATAAATCCTCTTTCCCTGCATCTTGCTTAACTGTATATGAGAATTTCAACCAGTTTACTTCTACTGTCCTTATTTATCTTGAAGTAAGAGGAATATATAGGGATGCAAATGTGTGTAGCATATATTTGATTCAGAAAATGGTTGTAAGGAAAATATTAGAGGAGTGATCAGATAGGATCCTTAGTCCAAAATTTCTAAAACTTCCGTCATGGCTGATTTATGTTCAGTTTAACTGCTAGATGTGGTTATTTGAAGTATTTCATATGCTGATCTAGGCTGCTTAGTTTTGTTAGAATATGATGATAATTGGGGTAAAAGTGGGATTTCAATTTCTTTATAATCAGAGCATAGCTCTGTTTCATTAACCACCCATAGACTGCCCTGATGCTGTCAACAATCTAACTTCTATTCATTATTCTTTCAACCAACAAATATTCAGTGTTTACTCTGTGTAAAGCATTGTGTTAGTACAGAGCTGAGTATGATATAATTCCTATTTTCCAGGGAGTTTATTTATGGTTTATGAGGTAAAGTAAGACAAAAATAATCAAGGTAGGATTGGAAATTTTAGTGAGCTATCTTGTACCAGTACAGGTTTGGAAAGGGAAGTTGGGGGAGGGAATATTATTGCCTCAGTGGAACTCATAAATTTGGAAAACAAAAACTTGTAAATAGTGGCAAAAAGTATCTTCTTAGTGCATGAATGTCAGCTTCTTTTAGGACCTGGTTTTCCCTTATTATTAATTACTTTCCTCTATTCCAAGGAATAATGACCTTGGGGTACCCCATATATCTGTACTGAAGGCCTCCACATCCTTGGCCTCCCTTAAAAAAATGAACATATGGCAAGTCACTGACAGTTTGGCTGCTTCTCCACTGGCTGCCCTGCTCAAATCACTCATACATTTGTTTCATAGTCACCAAACAGTTCCTTTCAATTCCTCAAATTGTTCATATGTAAATCAGATGCTGGGAAATTACACTTGAATTCTATTTATCCTGAATAAGAAATGCTTTTTCTCTGAGGTACTGCTTTTTCATGACTTTCTCACAAACTGTCCTTATTTCACTTTCTACCAATAAAATTGTCCATATTCAAAAGTGTTATCCTCTTACCTACACTCTATCTCATTTGATTTGCCTGACAATTTGATCAAATGGATAATATTTACTTCCATGCTTCATGGGATTTATGACTTTATTAATGTAGGTACCAATGCAAAATGAAATTCATCCTTTCTTTCTTTTCCTGCCCAATGCTATCCATATTTTTTCATAAAGTCTCCATACAAGGTCTTCTTATATTGAAGAACTTTTCTCTTGGCCTTTTAACATTCTCTTGTTATCCATACACCACAAAAATCTTTGGAGATGGTGATCTCTGTTTTACAGTCCATATAACAGATGATTGTATTAGAAAACCCTCTAGTTTTATGTCATTATAAGTAATGTATCTTCCTGTTTTTATAAAGATATGGCTTATATTAAGAAAAACTTTATTCTCATGCTTTTTAATGATTTTGTTTCTTCTCCCACCCAAGCAGTTCATAGCAGTCTTCCTTGTCACTTGAAAACCCAAAAGTGAAAAGAAAATCATAAAATGGTATATGAGGGTGGAGGGAAGCTATCAATCCTTTTATATTTCAGTTCTAGGTCAGTGTTTGCTGACTTATTAGTCCTCCCTTCTCCTTAGCTAGCAACAAGACTCATTGTTTCTCCACAACAAAAGCCTTCTAGTCACTCATGGCTAGCAAGTAAGCTAATCACACTTCCATTGGATTGGAATCAGAAAGATGATATTTGGACATACTCTATATAACTCACCAGGAAGAAAAAATCTATACATGGATGAACTGGTCCCTCATCGACTACTTCCACATTATACCTGGAAGAAATTCCTTTTTTAAAAAAAAATCAGTTTTTATTATGTTTTTGTTTGAAGCATAATAATTTCTCTCATTGTTTCTCCTACTTCCCATCTCAGAAAGCCATCCTATTTAATATATTGTATTATTTTAAAAAAAGGACAATTAAGAGGATAGAGCACCAAGCCTGGAGTCAGGAAGACCTGAGTTCAAATTAACCTCAGGTACTTATGTAAAGTGACCCTGAACAAGTCACTTAACCCAGTTTTGCCTCAGTTTCCTCATCTGTAAAGTGCTCTAGAGGACATGGCAAACCAATCCAGTAACTTTGCCAAGAAAACCCCAAATGGGGTCAGAAAGAGTTGGGTCCATGGCTGAAACAAATGAAAAAAACACTGTCTGGATTTGTGGTAGAAAAAGAAGGTGTAGTTGTGTGGCTTTCCCTAATGGCACTCAATAACTTGAGAGCAAAAGTGAAGGATGAAGGATGGTGAAGGTGACCCAAGGTTGAGGACTGATAGGCAATGAATAACAGTGATCAAATTTTTACATCAAAGCTGGGTTTTTTTTAGGTTTTTGCAAGGCAAATGGGGTTAAGTGGCTTGCCGAAGGTCACACAGCTAGGTAATTATTAAGTGTCTGAGACCAGATTTGAACCCAGGTACTCCTGACTCCAGGGCTAGTGCTTTATCCACTGTGCCACCTAGCTGCCCCAAAGCTGTTTTTTTATTTAAAAATTTAAAAATTTTATTTTATTTTATCCAATTACATTCAGACAGTTTTCAACATTCATCATTTTGTAAGGTTTTGAGTTCTACATTTTCCTACCATTCTTCATTCTTTCTTTATTCCCAATGACAGTGAGTAATCTGATATAGATTATACATGTACAACATCCATCAAAAGTCATTTAAAATTATCCTTCATCACTGAATTGCTGAAAGGAACTAAATCCATCATAATTGAACATCACACAATGTTGCTATTAATGTGTATAACGTTCTCCTAGTTCTGCTTCCTTCACTTGGCATCAGTTCATGCAAGTCTTTTTAGGCTTTTCTGAAATCTGCCCACTCATTATATCTTACAGAACACTAGTACTCCATCACATTCATATACCACCATTTGTTCAGCCCCTCCCCAACTGATGGGCATCTCCTCAATTTCCATACTTTGCCACTACAATAAGAGCTGCTATAATTTTTGGACACGTGAAACTTTTTTCCCTTTTTTATGATCTCTTTGGGATACAGATCTAGTAATAATATATGTATATATGTGTATATATATATACACATATATACATATGTATTTTTTTCCCAAGGCAATGCGGTGAAGTGGCTTGCCCAAGGCCACACAGCTAGGTAATTATCAAGTGTCTTAGGCTGGATTTGAACTCAGGTACTCCTGGCTCCAGGGCCAGTGTTCTATCCACTGTGTCACCTAGCTGCCCCCAGATCTAGAAATAGTATTGCTAAGTTTATCAAATATAAGTTTTATTGCCCTTTGGCCTTGTTCCAAATTGTTCTCTAGAATGGTTGGATCAGTTCACAACTCCACCAACAATACATTAGTGTCCCAGTTTTCCCACATCTCCTCCAACATTAATCATTTTCCCTTTTTGTCATTTTAGCCAATATGATAGGTATGAGGTAGTACCTCAGTGTTATTTTAATCTGAATAATCAGCAATGATTTAGAGCATATTTTCATATTGCAATAGATACTTCTAATTTATTTGAAAACTGCTTGTTTGTACCCTTTGACCATTATCAATTGGAGAATGACTTGTGTTCTTATAAATTTGACTCATCTCTATATATGTTAGAAATGGGTACTTTATCAAAAACACTAGCTATAGGGGCAACTAGGTGGTGTAGTGGATAAAGCACCGGCCCTGTAATCAGGAGTACCTGGATTCAAATCTGGTCTCAGACACTTAATAATTACCTAGCTGTGTGGCCTTGGGCAAGCCACTTAACCCCATTTGCCTTGCAAAAACCTAAAAACAAACAAACAAAAGCACTAGCTATAAAAATTGTTTTCCAGCTTTCTAATCTTGGTTATGTTGATTTTATTCGTGTAATTTAATGTAATAAAGATGAACAATTTTGCATTTTATAATTCATCACTTATTTGCTCATAAACTCCTCCCCTCTCCATAGATCTTAGAAATTATTCCTTGTTCTCCTAATTGGGTAATAGTATGATTCTTTATGTTTATTTCATGTACTCATTTAAACCTTATCTTCATATAGGAGGTGTGATATTGATATATGCCTAGTTCTGCCATATTATTTTCCAGTTTTTCCAGCAGTTTTTATCAAATAGTAAATCCTTATCCAAGATGTTGGAGTCTTTGGGTTTGTCAAACAGATTACTATATATATATATATATTTACTACTTTTTTCTTTTGTACCTCATCTATTCCACTGATCTACCACTCTATTTTTTTAATCCAGTATCAGATATGATGATTGCCACTTTATAATATAGTTTTTGTTATAATTTTATTTTTATTTAAGGCAATAGGGCTAAGTGACTCGCCCAGGGTCACTCATCTAGGTAATTAAGTGTCTGAGGAGCCATTTGAACTCAGGTCCTCCTGACTCCAGGGATAGTGCTCTATCCATTGCACCACCTAGCTGCCCCCTATAATATAGTTTTAGATCTTGTATGGTTGGGTGACCTTCCTTTGCATTTTTCCTTTCCTTGATATTCTTGATCTCTTGTTCCTCCAGATGAATTTTGATACTATTTCTTCTAGCTCTGGAAAATAATTTTTTGGTACTTTAATTGGTATGGACTGAATAAGTAATTTAATTTAGGTCGAATTGTTACTATTATATTAGCTCAGCCTATCCAAGAGCAATGGACATTTTTCCAGTTGTTTAAATTTGACTTTATTTGTGTGAAATATTTATTTTGTTCATATAGTTTCTGAATTTACAAGAATTTCATATTGTAAACAGTTACTTTGAAAGAAATATCTTTCTATCTCTTGCAGTTGGTGGTGTAAATAAATGCTGATGATTTATGTGGGTTTATTTTATAACTTGCAACTTTGCTAAAGTTATTGTTTCAAGTAGATATTGTTGATTTTCTAGGATTCTCTATGTATTCCATCATATCTTTTCCCAAGAGTGAGTTTTGTTTCCTCATTGTCTATTGTAATTCCTTCAATTTTTCTTCTCTTATTGCTATAGCTAAGATTCTAATGCATATTAATGTTAATGTGTTAATGAGCATCCTTGTTTCCTCCCTGATCTTACTGGTAACTCTTCTAGTTTATCCCCCAATACATATAATATTTGCTGATGGATTTAAATAGATATTGCTTATCATTTTAAGGAAAATTCCATTTATTCATATACTCTTTATTCTTAACAGGAATGGGTGCTATATTTTGTCAAAAGCTTTTTCAGCATCTATTAAGATAATCATATGATTTCTATTAGTTTTTTTTTAGTTTAGTTTTTAGTTTTGTTCTTAATATGATCAATTGTGCTGATTGTATTCCTAATATTGAACCATCTCTGTATTCCTGGTATAAATTCTACCTGATCATAGTATATTATCCTATTGATAAATTGCTGGAACTTCTTTGCTAATATGTTTTTAAAAAAATTTTGCCACAATACTCATTAGTGAAATTGGTCTAAAATTTTCTTTCTCTGATTTGGCTCTTCCTGGTTTAGATGTCAGTATCATGTTGGTGTCATAAAAAGAATTTGATAGAGCTCCTTTGCCTATTTTTT
This sequence comes from Macrotis lagotis, assembly GCF_037893015.1. Lineage (NCBI taxonomy): Eukaryota > Metazoa > Chordata > Mammalia > Peramelemorphia > Peramelidae > Macrotis > Macrotis lagotis. The sequence goes on from NC_133662.1 coordinate 189,912,726, forward strand.
CAATTAATTATATAGAGTTGGAATTATTTTTTTAAATGTTTAATAGAATTCACTTGTAAATCCATATGACTGTGGAGATTTTTTCTTAGGGAGTTCACTGAAGATCTGTTTATTCTCTTTTTCTGAAATGGGGCTATTCATTTTATTTCTTCTATTAATCTGGGCAATTTATATTTTTGTAAATATTCATCTATTTCACTTAGATTGTCAGATTTCTTGGCACACAGTTGAGTAAAATATTTTTTTTCTCATGGATGTTGCTGAAAATATTTCTGATACTAATAATTTGGTTTTCTTCTTTTTTAAAGGAATCAAATTAACCTAATGTTTATCTATTTTGCTGGCTTTTTCCTTTTTTAAAAAATTTTATTTATTTAAGGCAATGGGGTTAAATGACTTGCCCAAGGTCACACAGCTAGGCAATCATTAAGTGTCTGAGGCTAGATTTGAACTGAGGTACTCCTGACTCCAGGGCTGGTGCTCTATCCACTGTGCAACCTGACTGCCCCTTGGCTTTTTCATAAAACCAACTCTTAGTTTTATTAGTTCAATAGTTTTCTTTCAGTTTTATGAATCTCTCCTTTGATTTTCAGAATTTCTAATTTGGTATTAGAGATTGTTAATTTTTTTTTTTTTTGGATTTTGCAAGGCAAATGGGGTTAAGTGGCTTGCCCAAGGCCACACAGCTAGGTAATTAGTAAGTGTCTGAGACCAGATTTGAACCCAGGTATTCCTGGCTCCAGGGCCAGTGCTTTATCCACTGTACCACCTAGCTGCCCCGAGATTGTTAATTTTTAAAAAATTTTTTAGTTACTTGTCCAGTTTATCTTTTCTTTCTCTATTTTATTTATATAAGCATTTAGAGATATAAAAGTTCTCCTAATAACTGCTTTGGCTGCATCCCACAAGTTTTGATGTATCATTATTGTCATTATCTTTAGTGAAATTATTTCTATGATTTGTTGTTTGATCCAGTCATTCTTTAAAATTAGATTGTTTCTAATTAAATTAATTTTTTTATTTAGTTAAGGCAATGGGGTTAAGTGACTTGCCCAAGGTCACACATCTAGGCAATTATTGTCTGAAGCTGTATTTGAATGCAGATCCTCTTGTGTCCAGGGTTGGTGCTCTGTCCACTGTGCCACCTAGCTGCCCCTTCCAATTAAATTTTAATCTATTTTCCATGGGCCTTTATTACACATAATTTTTAATGCATCATGATCTGAAAAGTATTCATTTAATATATCTGCCTTTCTGAATTTATTTTTAAGGTTTTTAATGCCCTAATATATGGTCAGTTTTTGTGCAAGGGGCCATATACTGCTGAGAAAAAGATATATTTTCTATCCGAATTCACTTTTCTCCAGAGATTTTTCATATTCAACTGGTCTAAAATTCTGTTCACCTTAACTTCCTGTTTATTCTGTGTTTAGATTTATCTAATTCTGAGAGAGGGAGATTGAGGTTCCCCATAAATATAGTTTGTTTTCTATGTCTTCCTGTAACTCATTTAGCTTCTCTTCTAAGATTTGGTTGCTATACCACATGGTGCATATATGTTTAGTATTGATATTGCTTCATTGTTTATAATATCTTTTAGGAAGATGCAGTTTCCTTCCTTATTCTTTTTTAGCAAGGGGTTGTGGGAGAATGGGGTTAAGTGACCTGCTCAAGTCACCCAGCTAGTAAGTATCAAGTGTCTGAGGTCAGATTTGAACTCACGTCTAACTCTAGGGTCAGTGCTCTGTCCACTGCACCACCTACCTTTCCCTTCCTCATCCCCTTTAATGAGATCTATTTGTGCTTTAACTTTGTCTGAAATACAGATTGCTACCCCTGCTTTTACTTCTGCTAAAGATTACTATATTCTGCTCCATCCTTTTACCTTTACTCTTAGTATATCTCTATTTCATTTTTATCATTTTTATTTAATATTTATTTATTATCATTTTGTACAAATGTTTTTTATACATTAATAAAATATTCTTGTTTAAGAGTAAACGAAATATCCCCTCCCCCCCAAAATATAGACTCGCTTGAGTGATAAAGGGGAGAGAAAAATATTAAAATTAAAAAAAATAGTAATAATTATAGGTATCGCCAGGTGGCACAGTGGACAGAGCACCAACCCTGGGGTCAGGAGCACCTGAGCCCATATCCAGCCCCATACACCCAACAATCACCCAGGTGTGTGACATGCAAGCCACCCCAACCCCAATGCCCTGCAAAAAACAAAAAAAGGGAAAAAAAGACCCAAAATAAAATAAAATAGTAATAATAGTAGGGGTGGGTGGATGGTGGACAGAGCACTGGCCCTTGAGCCAGGAGCACCCGGGTCCAAATTTGGCCTGAGACACCTAATGATCACCCTGCTATGTGGCTCCAGGCAGGCCACCCTGCCCCATTTTGCCCTGTAACTGCCCCCCCAAATAATAATAAAAAATGTGCCTCAGTCTGTGTTCCAACACCACCAGCTCTATCACAGGGGGATCACGTTCTTTATGATAAGTCCATCGCAAAAGTTACTTCCATTTTTTTCCACCGTTGCCATTGCTGATCACAACTCCCTCTTTTTGAATTTCTGCACTTTCATGTACTATATTTTCTCTCTCCTTTCACGCTGACTCTGCTGTAGGATAGCTGAGTGGCACAGCAGACAGGTCCCTGGCTCTGGGGCCAAGAGGCCCTGAGCCCCCATACCACCCCTTAGGCCCAGCATCCACCAGGCCCTATGGTCCCAGACAGGCCATCCAATTCCTGCCCCTTGCAAGAAGTAAAAAAGAAAATGTGTTATATCTGACCACTATCCCCCCATAGTCCATCCTCTCTTCCTTCATTCACATCCCCCCTTCCCCATCTCCCCCTCCTTCTTACTCTATATGCCTATACCCCATTGAGTATATATGCTGTTTCCTCTCCTAGCCACCTCTGATGAGAGCGAAGATTCCCTCATTCCCCCTTGCCTTCCCCCCTTCCATATCATTGCAATAGCTCATTGTAATAAAGAAAAATCTTATTATATGAAATATCTTGGCCTATTCCCCCTCTCCTTTTTCTTTCTCCCATTACATTTCCCTTTTGTTCTATTGACTCCATTTTTACAGCATATTTTATCTTCAAATTCAGCTTTCTCCTGTGCTTCATCTATAAAATCTCCTATCTGCTCTGTTAATTGAGAAGGTTCATATAAGTATTATCAGTGTCATTTTTCTATGCAGAAATACATGCAGTTCATCATCATTAAGTCCCTCATATTTTCCCCTTCTCCACCTGAGTCCTGTATTTGAAGCTCAAACCTTCTGTTCAGCTCTGGCCATTCCAATAGGAACATTTGAAATTCCCCTGGTTTATTGAAAGTCCATCTTTTTCCCCTGGAAGAGGACATTCAGTTTTGCTGGGTAGTTGATTCTTGGCTACATTCTAAGCTCTTTTGCCTTCCAGTATATTATGTTCCAAGCCCTACAAGCTTTTAATGTAATTGCTGCTAAGTCCTGTGAGAGATCCTGATTGCAGCTCCACGGTATTTGAATTGTGTCCTTCTGGATGGTAGTAATATTTTCTCTTTGACTTGGGAGTTCTGGAACTTGGCTATAATATTCCTGGGGGGTTGTTTTATTTGGATCTCTTTCTCAAGTGGGGGGGGGAGGGATTCGTGGACTCTCTCCATTCTATTTTGCCCTCTGCTTCTAGAATATCATGGCAATTTTCCTGTAGTAATTCTTTGAAACTAATGTCAAGGCTCTTTTCTTGATCATGACTTTCAGGTATTACAATAATTTTTAATTTATCTTTCCTAAATCTGTTTTCCATATCAGTTGTTTTTTTCAATGAGATGTTTCATATTTTCTTCTAATTTTTCATTCTTTTGGTTTTGAAGTATTGAGTCCTGTTTCTCATAAATTCAGCAATCTCCCTGAGTTCTATTCTTTGTCTGAAGGATTTGTTTTCCTCCAAGAGCTTTCTTATCTCTTTTTCCATCTGGCCAGTTCTGCTTTTTAAAGCATTCTTCTCCTCAATAATTTTTTTGAACTGTTTTATCCATTTGACCTAAGCTGGTTCTTAGCATGCTATTTTCTTCAGCATTTTTTTTGGATTTCCTTGACTAAGCTGCTGACTTCATTTTCATGTTTTTCCTGCATCTCATTTCTTTTCCCAGTTTTTTCCTAACTCCCTCATTTGATTTTCAAAGTCTTTTTTTTGAGCTCTGTCATAGCCTGATCCCAATTTCTGTTTTTCTTGGAGTCTTTAGATTTAGTCTTTAGCACAGGAGCTTGTGCTTCCTCATCTTCGGATTGAGTGTTTTGATCCTTCCTGGGCTCACAGGCAAAATATTTCTCAATGGTGTTCCTCTTGTTTCTCTGCTTGCTCATTTTCACAGCCTAAGCCTGTTTTGGGGGTGTTTCCTGAGCTTTTGGGACACTCCCACAAGGATCTCAGTGTGTGAAGTTCTGTCCTCCCTCCTGGTCTGTGAATGACCGTAAGTGCCCCCTTCTGCCACAGGGCTGAGGTGGGGGGGGGGCTGCTGTTCTATGGGGGTCCTAGACTGTGATCAGGATCTGAATGTGGTGAGAACAACAGCATCCTTTTCCAGGGGCAGAGCTTGGCAATCTCTCTCCACTCCCCTCCCTAGGTTCAATGGGCTCATGCCTTGGGGGTTCCTGCTTACCAGCTCCACCTGCCTTTTTCCTGGATCTGGACTGCCTTGGCCATGTTGTTTGCTGTGTGCCCTGAGGGCTGGTGCTCACTCTGGTACATGTCCCCATTCCCCCAAGTTGTACCCAGTGCTCCCTGGGGCATAGGTCAGGAGACTCCCTGGCTGCTGTGAGCCTCGGCTCCCAGTGCCCTGGGGTTGCCTCTGGGAGGCTGAAGTTCTTTCTCTCTGGTGGGCCACCTCTCTGGCAGGCCACCCCTCCAACCCCGGGGAGTGGGGAGCAGAGCCTCTCTGCTCTTTTCCAGGTTACCTTGAGTAGGAGAACTGCCTCACTGGATCCCTCTGTGGGTTTTGTCTCTCGAAAATTTAGAGTCCTTAGTTTATGAGTTTTATGAGAGTGCCTAAGAGACAATCCTCTCTTGTCGCCATCTTGGCTCTGCCCCCAGTATATCTCTATTTCAAATGTGTTTATAAATAACATATTGTAAGATTCTGATTTTTTGTAAGGCAATGGGGTTAAGTGGCTTGCCCAAGGCCACACAGCTAGGTAATTATTAAGTGTCTGATGCTGAATTTGAACTCAGGTACTCCTGAATCCAAGGCCAGTGCTCTATCCACTGCGCCACCTAGCCAACCCTGTGCCACCTAGCCACCCCAAGATTCTTATTTTTAATCTATTTTCCTTTTCTGTTTTGTTGTTCCCATGCCCATTCCCAATTATGATTACTAACTCTATTACCCTCCATTCTATCTTCCCTGTTTATACTTTTCTTTCACCTTATCCATTCTCACCATTGTCTTGCTTCTGACTACTGCCTCCATCAATCTGCCTTCCTATCAGCACCCTCATTTCCACCCCCCCACCTTTACTTTTCTTTCCTCTTTCCCCTTTTACTTCCCTGTAGGGTAGGATAAATTTCTAAACAGTTTGAAATTTGTATTCTTTTGAGTCAAATCTGTTAAGATTCACTTAATGTTTACACCCTTCCTTTCCCTCTCCTATAATAGGTTCTTTGTACTTCATGTGATGTTATTTACCCTCTTCTTCCTTTTTCACCTAGTATAATCCTTTTTTGTCTTATTTTCACCAGTCTTTTACCCATACTCTTTAAGTATGCTCCTTTCAACTGTTTTAATAAAAATAAAATTCACAAGTATTATCTTCCCTTGTAGAGATGTAAACAGTTTAGTCTTACTAACATTTGTTTCTTTTCCATTTTCTTTTTTATACATCTTTTGAGATCAAATTTTCTATTCAGTTTTGATTACATACATTTGAAAGTTGCATATTTTGAATGTCCATCTATTTTCCTGAAAGGATATGTTTAGTTTTGCAGGGTAGTTGATTCTCAGTTGTAATGCAAGCTCCTTTATCCTCCAGAATATCATGTCACAGTCCTATGATCCTTTAATGTTGAAGCTACTAAATCCTGCATAATCCTGTGACTCCTTGGTAGTAAAATTGTTTGACTGCTTATTTTCATCTTTAGCTGATAATTCTGAACTTAGCTAGTTTTAATTTGGAATCTTTCTGGAGGTGATTAGTGGATTATTTCAAGAACTGATTTATCCTCTTTTTCTAGGTTATTAGGTTGGATTTGAACCCAGGTACTGCTGACTCAAAGGCCGGTGCTTTATCCACTGTGCAACCTAGCCACCCCTCATAGTATGTCTTTGTTGGCCTACTGTACCTCTAGCTAGCTAAGCTGGGACTCAGGTGCACCGAACTGTGCTGTGACTTAAAGCCTCCTCCTGGCTTCCCAGTTTCCCCGCCCATGCTGGGCTACACTCCCCTTTTACTTGTGAGACAGACCTTTATTTAAAAAGTTCCTCCAAGATATATTGAGTAGATAATTTGTTTTACTCCATCTTTTTGTGGGTTCTGTTATTTTAGCCTGTTTGGAGGCTTCATTTTGTTTCAGTGGAAAACAATTCAGAATTGAGTTCATTAAGAGGGTGATAGGGACAAAGACACAATGGAGATATGGTGAAAATACAGGTTTATGAAGAGAGACAAAGATAAATTAGTTAATTTTGACCACTGAACATTTCAGAATTTGAGATTGTGGAAGTGGTAGTATGGGTATGTGTTGGGAGCCAGGGTCTCTAAGCTATTTGACACAGTTGCAGCAAGAAGACTCAAGGTGGTCACACTGCCTGATGGAATATTTCCTTCTTCAATATATATAGGGAGTCCATGCATACCAATATTTATAGGTCTATTATTGATTGCAATACTTACTCATCCTAATAGTGGAATGACTATAAAGGAAGGATTCCAGAGAAATTCCTTGAATGAAACAGATTGTGAACTCTGTCCAAATTTAACAGGATTGCCTCTCCCTGAGGCATACAAGAGGCTTCAACATTATGAAATCTTTAGAAAATACAGCATTGGGAGTTCCAGGGAGATGTGAGAATATATACAGGGAAAACAGATACAAGATAGTTTAGGTAGAATCCCTAGGAAATCAAGGAGTCAATGGACAGGTGGACAAACGTAACTGCCCTCACTATAGGTTGTCAAGGGAGCATATCGAAAAACATTACATACGCGGCACAAAAACATAAAAGCATTCCACTAAATGAATTATATATCAAAGATTATTATCAGGAAAGTTCTTAATAACTTTACTATGCAGCAACAAACTAGACAACAGACAGGTTAAAGTCATCATGGTCTGAGCAGGGACAAGAAAATTAACTACATGATTGATAATCAAACTTGTAACCACATGAATTATATGATTGATAATGAAAATTATAAACTTTTGTAACCAAGGAAATGATCTTAGCTTGCTTGTTTGATATGATTCTGAGACTATAAAAATAAATCAGAGCAGCGACAGTCAGTCAACCTGCTCCTGCCTTTAACTCGTGTTGACTCAACTCATTTCGCCGATTCTATCCCTTCTGTCAGGTTCCAAGGACCTCGCGGAGACTGGACCCCCCAGGATAGCTGAGGAGGAGGGAAGATATAGGTCGTGAGGTTTCAGGAGATTGAAAAGTGGGTGGTCAGGGATAGAGGTGTACTAAACTGAGGAAGGAGGAAATGTTATCTGGATTATGGTATTATGGGAGTCATAATTTCTGGGTTGAGTAATTTAGATAACTGAGACTGAATTTGGTCCAGTATGCTAGGAGTAATAAATCACTTTGGAGACAGTGGTCAAGGATGCAGTAAATAGAAAATGACACAAATTAAGTCCAGGATTATAGGAATTTTGCCAATGTATGGTAGGACTCAGAGGTTCTCAATGTGACTTATGACTCCAAAGAAAATGTTAAGTACTTTGAGTTAATGTAAGAGCAAAAGAATTCCCATTTATCCCATGAGAAAATTTACACATAACCATGAGCTATCCCTAGCACCATGCCTTTTATCTTGCTTCTATTTAATACCTGATCTGGTTTGAGGACAGGTGTACAGATCCACAATTCTGTCCTCCTGATGCCAAGATGGGGTCTCGTGAATAAATAGTCCCAATTAACCCTAATAACACCTATTTACTACCAAGTTGGCATGGGCCCCACTTTCTTTGTAAATCTCAGTATTCTCTTGAGTTTGTTACCTTACAATTGGTATAGTCAGGGCAAAACAGATCTTATATGCTTACAACCAACAATGGAGTGGGAATAGGATATGATGGAATAAAAGGGGACAAAAGACAGAATAGAGATTGTGGAAAAGTAAGGCTGAAGTGGATAATTATAAGTGGAGAAATAGCAGGAGAAGAGTTTTTGTTTCAAATGATTATGAATTTCATAAATTGAGGACACATATTTAGGATGGATAGCTATCATCCTGCATGAAACACAATTAAAATATAATTTCAGCAGACTACAACAATATATCAAATAAAATGAAATGTAATGCATAAATATAAAGATTAGAGTAACAAAATAAATTTCAAATGTAGAAGGGGAGAAAATATGACTAAACAGTTCATGTTAGAAAAAGTTAGGTCTTTTAGAAGAGTATTGGTTCAATATGACAAAATCAGTGTGACATGGAAGCCAAAAAAAGCCAGCATAATATTAGGTTCTTTTAATGAGAGGGGATATGGTTCAGAATGAGGGAGCTGATCATTTTATGAAATTAGGAAGTGTAGACAAATCTGTACTGATCCAAGGACATAACCTGGAAGTTGATGTTTTGAAAAATAAATCCCATCAGCTTAATTTTTGTTTCTGTTCATATATTTAAAATTTATTTTTCTGTATAATAAATCAAGTTAACTGATGATTTAGAATGTACATTTGTAAGCATTTGCTAAGATAATGCAATGTTATCATTCATGTTCACAGTGATGATATTTCAAATTGTACAATTTCCCAAAAGTTAGAAATATAAAGTGGTGTGACAGATATTCCAAAATAGTTGTTTCTTTTTAATGTTTTGCTATAAATTTCCTTATTTAAATAGTAAAATTTCAAAATCTGAGAAAAATGTTGAATTTTATTATACAGCATCAATAATTTTCATTTGTGAACATGAGAATCCTACAGTTAGAATGTAGAATGATAATACAGTGTCTTAAAAGACTTGGGATACACTAGAGAACTACATAAGGCAGTTAGGTATCACAGTGGATAGAATGCTGGGCCTGGAGTCAGGAAGATACTCCTGAGTTAAAATCTGACCTCAGACACTTACAGTTGTATAATCCTAGGCAATTCACTTAATCCTTTTTCCCTCATCTGTAAACCATTCCATCTTTGCCAAGAAAACCCCAAATGGGGCCACAAAGAGTTGGACACAACTGAAACAACAAGATCACACTACATTTCAATAAGTAGAAAAGAATGTTTTTTACTTTAAGAATAAAAATTAAGTAATTTCAACTGCAGAATAAATTCACAAAATATTTGCATAGTAATTAAAAAGACTGCTGAATAAACGTTAGCAATATGTATATAACTTGCATATTTATTTATCAATAAATGTGATAAAAATAGTAGATTTGATAAGCTATTCAAAATAAAGTGCATATACTAGGGCCACTGCAACATAAGATTCAGCTTCATGTTTAGCTTCTAGCCAGGTGTCCCAAGCAACATCCCAGATCCATCTGCTCGAAATCTGCGAAATGAAAAGACCAAATACCAATTTTACATTTTACATTTTCTATTCAATAAATATTTATTGAAATACTTTGGGAGAGCAGAATACACAGATTAAATCACAGATCTTATAAAATGTGTAAGTATATTTTTAATATTATTTTTGGGCAAAATTAACAGTAGAATACTCGATATGCATATAATCCCCAATATAATCAATGTGTGCCATTCTTTATTTTACTAAAGTTTGGATTATTATTTCATTACTGTGATTTATAGAAGTTCTTATTTATTCTTTCTTTGCCTTTTAAATATACTGCCAGTCAAATTTGTGATCTCCAGAATACTCAGGATAATGACTAAGTTTCTAGTCCCCACCATACTCCAATAAATTTAATAAGAAGCAATAAGTAATAAGCATCTCATCTAAGTTAGGCATTGTGTTAGGTGCTAAGGAAATACAAAGACAAAAATAAGTCTGTCCCTATCTTCAAGGAGCATATATTTTTATGCAGAGAACATGGACACAAAGCATTAAGTACAAAACAAATATAAGGTAATTTTCTGGTGGGAAAAAAATCAGCTTTCATAGTTAAGATTAGCCTTCACTAGCACCTGAAGGACTTTTGTGGCCCATAGGCAGGGGAAATATGAGGACTCCTGCATATAATAGTATCTGGTCAGCCTTGTCATTGTTATGTTCTGACCTTATTGTTTGCTTCTAATTTATTGATATGAATTACTTGGAAGGATCCACAGAAGCTGGGGCACTCAACTTTTTCTCTTGGGTACCCAGAATGTGGTTTGTACCAGATCTAGTCCCGAAAGGAGCCTGGTCTCTAATGAATAAGAACTGTTTTTACACTTACTGGCTTGTTTAGTCTTCTACCTCAGGAACCAGAAAATGATTTTGCATATGGTTCATATCTAGGACCTTCCCTGAAAAGGGTGCGATGGGATGGGGAGTGTGCAAAAAATATATTCAATGTAAAATACATATGAATCAGATATGGGAAAAGTAATTCATTTCTAACAGATACAGAATGGCTAAACATTAAAAACTCCCACAATTCTGCAGAACATATTGCCAAAAAAAGGATCCAACAGCTTAATTTATAATTCATGGTTCAATCTGCTTGAAGGATGATACAAACTTCATTAAAACAAAAAATGATTTTTGTGCATTAATGTAAATGTTCTGCATTAATCCATGTTCACTTCCTTGAGGAAAGAGAGAGATTTAAGGAGGTTTGTGATCTTAGATGGAAATAAAAAAACCCCATCTTTATTTTCCCTAATCTTTCGCTGAAATTTAAGTTCCTTCAATTAATTAAGAGAACTATTCTGAGAAGGGCTCCATAGGCTTCAAATTTGGCAAAAAGATCTATGATATATAAAGCTTAAAGACCACCCCAAGGGGAAGTAAACTCTTTCTACTCAGTTCTAAAAACACAAATTTGTTCATGAGTAATTTGTTATTTACTTTCTGTTATATTATCTGTGTAAATATAAGTGCATACATATTTATTTATATATGTATATACATATATATTTCTAGTACATATATACATATACATCTCTTCAAGTAACATGTAAATTTCATGAGAACAGGACTCTTCTTTGGTTCTTCCTTCATCCCTTGCATACTAAGTTACATACTATAAATAAATACAATGGAATTTCTATCAAGTGATAGAAAACATGACATCTGACATATTCCTGAATATTATTATTAATGGGATGCTTAACTAGATGGGTTGCTAATTTTCAAGAAATGTACTGAATACATTTAAAATCATTAAATTGTTAAATACTTAATATTTGCCTCTCCAGGAAAAAAAATTATGTACAATACACTTTTGAGTTTAATCTGTATTATCAACATTTTTTCCATCACTTTTCTCAAAATCAAAAGAACCACAAATTATGCTCTGATTTGTAGTGTGTGCTTAACTTCCAAATGCTCACAATATAAATTTAACCATCCACTCTTCCAAGTCATTCAATTGAATCTTCCACATTCCTAATTATAATGATTTGATAATTCAGAATTATATAATATCTAACTAGTGTCATTATAATAACTCAAATGTGATTTAATCAGAGTGGGAAAATTTAGTGTGGGTCAGTCATTTCACTGAGGCAGATCAGCAATTCATTTATTATGTTTAGAATTAGAGAAATGCCAAATACACTAAAAGAGACTTAGTTTTTTGATTCAGATCACATAATATGTTTCAGAGGCAGGATTATGAATCATGGTCTTCCTAACTCTAAGACCAGGTCTCTATCTATTAAGCCAAGAGGCTTCTCAATGATCATCATCATGATCAGAAGTTAATGTTCTAGAGATGTATGAATTGTAATAAAATGCCAGGTCTGAAGCCAGAAGGATCTGAGTTCAAATCCAGTTTCATGTATTTACTAGTTCCTTGAATCTGGACAAGTCACTTAATCTTTTTTGTGTCAGTTTGCTCATCTGAAAATGAATAGAAGGCAATAATCTAGAATAGTCTATGGCTGAAATGATTGAATAATATGCATAAAGTGTCAGCAGACAATTTTTTCTATACTTACATTTATTGATTGACCAGTTTTTTGAATGAGTATTATTTTTATAATGTATTTATATCGAGTGAAAGCAAATTCTTTGACAACTGCTAATATACGATCTGCCAGCTCAAGTGATAAGGAAGAAAATGTTTCTTCATCATATTTGAGGTTCTTAAGTTTGTCCTATGAAAAGAATTTTTAAAAAAAATCCCTTAATTTCAATCTAAAAATTTGCATTATGAAAACTGGAATTTTCCCAATTACAACCCCATTATAGAAACATATCTTTTGTCCTTTAAAAGTCCTTTTCTGATGGCACAGAAGTGATCCTGTCAACTTGGAGGCAATACTATGAGACCTAAGGCAGTTTCTACCAAATTTGAAAATGTTTTAAATAACATGACATATTGTTTTAAGAACCAGCTTATGCACAGACATATTCATCATTAGGTTAGCCATTAACTGTTATATATACCATATACCTATAAGCTGTCCCTAAAGCTTCTTTAGCTTTTTTTTTTTCACTTCAGCATTAACAGTGGCAAAGTTGCATAAAAGGGATGAGGGTTAAATACTATATAATTTTTAGATTACCTACAATGAATTTAACTGTTGGCACTCCAAAAAGGAGTTTTTATCATGGCAAATAAGGTGACATATCAATAGAGGAATTGATATGTTCAGTGTAGTAAAGTGCTATCATTTCACCTTGCCCAGTACTGTTCATGGAGCATGAAGACACCATGAAGACAATTATAGTTTAAGTACCAGCATTATTATAGAGTTTGAAGGAATAAAAAAATCTCCAAAGAATTTGACAAGATCTTTCAAATCACATCAACTAATCCCTAGATATTTGATAACGTGAATGCAAAAATGATCACAAGAGGGGAAAGTAAGGCTGGTGTAGCAGGGGACTGGTTCTTAGCCACCAAGAGTAACATGGGAATTGTGCATAACAGTTCTTTGCCTTAGTGTCTATTCTTTCATTTTAGATGAAGGAGGTTGGATATGACTATGATAATTTATGAGTTTTGCCAGGTCAGAAGTCCATGATGAAAAATTTTGCAGGCAGGTGATTTAGTAACAATTTCAGCCTGAGAAGCAAGGAACAATGTTCAAAACCCAGACCAGTGACAGTTGAGACAAGGGCCTATTCAGCAGATATCACATTTATACTTGAACTTGGTAGGGCCACTGCTATATAGAAACTACTGTAAGTTTATGTCCACTTTCTCCCAGAATCCAAGGTGGTAAAGGAGACAGTGTGCCCAGATGTGTGTATGTGGGAATGGGGAAATGAAATATTTGAGCTTTTGTTTTGCTATGTCTTTATGTCCTCTTATAAAAGCTAACTGATGTTAAGTGGTTAAATGGAATTCAATGCTGGACTTGAGCTTACATAATTAGAGAAGCTGAATCTCAAGCTCAGTCATAGAACTCTGAATGGGCAGTTGCTAGTTTGTTTTTTTACTCAGAGGGTGAGAACACAACACATTGAAAATAAGAAGTAAAAGATTTTGTTTTCTCAGAAGTTCCACTCACCCACGCCCCCCATACCCCCATATTGTATTTGCTAAAGATTAGGGTAAAAGTTGATAAGCTTGCCAAACACAATCATCACCAAAAATAAATTTATCTTTAAAAAATGGAACAGGTTATTTAATATTAGTTTATAATAAAATGGGTACAGGAAATTATAAGAATAAGAATGAGAATGTACTCTGGGTGATATTTTAACTATTTCAACATGACCTACTTAATCTATTAATCAATTGTTTATCAAACATCTGTTATGTGCCACTGCGCTAACTGCTTTTGATACAAATACATAGAAGAAACAATCTCCATTTTCAAGCCACTTTCATTCAATTGAGGATGGCAATAAACAATTTACTCTTTTTAAAAAAGTTTTAAATTCTGAATTTACATTGAAAAAAATATTCCCATATAAAATACAGAATATAAAGATTATATGAAAAATAATTTTAAATAGCTTACTTTTTTTAAAGTAAATAAAAAACACAGAGAACAAGTATTTGCTACTATCTATCTACTATTTGCCAGTATGGAGCTACCTACTTAAGTATGCCTTAACCAAATTCACTCAGGCTCTCATTGACTGGCTAATTCTAACTCCCAGTCCAAGCTTCTATTTGTCATTGTTTGGGTTTTGATGGCTAAGAATGAATGCAAAAAAAATTTGTTTTTGTTCTTACCTCAAATCCTGAGGACCTTTCCCCTCCAAGATTAATATTTTTTTAAGTAGGTAAAAGAGGCTATCTTTTGAGTTCAAATCCAGCCTTAGACACTTAATTACCTAGCTGTGTGGCTGGCCTTGGGCAAGCCACTTAACCCCACTTGCCTTGCAAAAACCTAAAAAAAAATAAAAAATTTAAAAATTTAAAAAGCATGGCCAAATGGAAAAAGAGGCACAAAAATTCCCTGAATAAAAGTATTCCTTAAAAAGTAGAATTGGCCAAATGGAAAAGGAAGAACAAAAGTTAATTGAAGAAAATAATTTCTTAAAAATTGGAATCGAGCAAATGGGAGCCAATGACTTTATAAGAAATCAAGAAATAATAAAACAAAACCAAAACAATGAAAAAATAGAAGAAATTGAGAAATAGCTCTGGACTGATAAGGAAAATAGATATGAGAGAATTTAAAAATTATTGATCTACTATCATGCAAAATAGGAGTCTGAATTTTAGTTGCTCTCATCAGAATTGGCTCAAAGAGGGAATAACAATTGGGTATAGAATTACCCTCAGGAAAGCAGAAGGAAAAAGGGATAAGAAAAGGGTGCATTTATGATAGAAGGGAAGGCAGATTAAGGGAGGGTAAGTCAGAAACCAAACATTTTTGAGGAGGGAAAAGTTGAAGAGAGAGAGAGAGTACAGAATAAATGGTGGTGGTGGGATAAGATGGAGGAAAATATGGTTAGCAATGTTAACTGTGAAAAAAATTTGAAGCAAATTTCTCTGATAAACACCTCATTTATCAAACATATAGGGGACTGAGCAAAATTTATAAAAACTGATCCTTCTCTATTTGATAAATGATCAAAATATATGAACAATTTTCAGATGGCTATCTGGCACTCATCAAAGTGATCTAGTCATGAAAAAATGTTCTAAGTCACTACTGATTGGAGAAATGCAAAATAAAACAATTCTGAGATACTACATCATATATAAGAAACCTTAATAGAATACAAAAGGAAAATCACAAATTTTGGAGGGGTTGGGGAAAATGAGACCTGCATTGTTGGTGGAGTTGTGAACTGATTCAACCAATCTGTAGAGCAATTTGGAACTGTGCCCAAAAGGCTATAAAACCATATAAACCCTATGACTTAATGCCACTACTGGGCCTGTATCCCAAAGAAAATTTAAAAAACAGGAAACTGAGGGGATGGCCATTAATTGAGGAATCACTGAATAAACCAAGGTATGCAGTTATGATGGAATACTTTCTGCTATAAGGAAATAAAGAGAAGGATATTTTCAGAAAAACCTGGAAAGACTTACATGAGCTGATTCAAAGTGAAATGTACTATATACAAAGTAACATCAATATTGTCAGATGATCAGCTGTGAATGACTTAGCTATTCCCAGCAATACAATGATCCAAGACAACTCTGAAGGATATATGATAAAAAAAAAAAGTACTATCTATTTCTAGAGAACTGATGGTGCCTGAATTTTGAAGCATACTTTTTTAACTTTATTTTTTTGGTGGGTATCTGTATTTTCTTTCACAACATGATTATTATGGAAAGTTTTCTATGACCTATTATCAAATTGCATGCCTTCTCAATGAGAGGAGAGGAAAAGAGAGGAAGGGAGAGAATTTGGAGTGCAAAGTTTTAAAAAGTCAATGTTAAAAAATGTTTCTACATGTAATTGGAGAAAAATACTATATAACAAATTTTTTTGGAAAAGGTTGGTATCAGAGACCAGTAAATAAACAAATAAATACATGTTTTACACACACACACACAGACATGTCATTTTCCTGACAGTTAATCTGTCAAAGGCTATAAACAGTTCTTAAAAAATCTGCAAACTAGCAACATAAAATATTCTAATTATTAAAAATAAGAGAAAAGCATATAAAATATTCAAGCCATAGATAAAAGTGCCATATAAATATAAACTTATTATTCAGTATAATTTTGAATATAATTTTTCTTGTATTTCTTTGTATTTGTATTTTTCATTTCTTATGACATAATCCCATTGGATTCGTAAACCATGATTTGTTCAACCATTCTTCAACTACAGGGACACATATTTTGTTATGAATTATCATTTTATAATGAATTATTTAAGGCATAGTTTGTGAATATTTAGAAAGGGAAATAATGATCATAAGAATCAGCAGAGTTTTATCAAAAATAGGTCCCATCAGCCTAACCTTGTCTCTATTTTGACAGGGGTGGACTGACAGTACTGACTTTATCAGGTAAATGCAAGAGACAAAGAATACATGTAATTTTCCAATTCCTCCCCGCCACACTTTGTGGGCAAGGTGGAGAGAACTGGACTAAATGATAGTTGATTGTTGTCCTTCATTCTCAAAGAGAACCAAACATCACTATGTTAGAGATAAGTTATGGTGTATCTGACTGACTGATCAGACCAATACCAGCTCAGAATGGATTCTTTAAATTTGCACATTTCATGTTTCCTTTGAACTACTTCAGTTCTGCTTTGAGAAAAAGTGAACCACCCAATATTGGCTCGATGTATGTATTCTGTTTCACAATGATAAGAAGAGCTGACATATTAGGATCAAAAAGCAACTATGAATGCTAGGTCATCACAAGCCAATTATCCCTGTGGTACTTTTCTGATACCTCCTATTTAAAAGCTCCAAAATCAAAAGGACTGTGAGGTTCCCACTTTCATAGTCTGTATTCATACTGAAAATCAAGATCAAGAGCTTTTTCTACAGTAGTAATGAAGAAAAATCATGAAAACCAAGTCAGCAACTTAGTGAAAATACTGAAGAAAATAACATCTGATAAACTAAGTCAAACAGAATAGTTCAAAAGGCCAAGGAGGAGAAGAATGCTTTAAAAAGCAGAACCAGTCAGGTGAAAAAGAAGATAAAAAAGCTCAGGGTCTTCCCTGAGCTCATCTTAGAACACCTGGTGTTATTGTTTGATAGGTGTGCCACCCCAAATTAAGTGGATTCAGTATAATTAAGTGAATCCAGAAGTGGATGAATGATCAGACCCTAAGAATAATCATTATTGTCTCAATACCTCTTTTGAGAGAAGTTTCCAGTGAAAGGCCCCAAAAGAACTTGTTCTTGGTCCCAAGTATTTTTTTTATCTGTGGCTTGAATGAAAGTATGGTATGTTTATCAAATTTCATGATAACATGATGCTAGGGAGTATAGCTAAGATATTGGATGACAGAATTAGGTTCCTAGAGATTTAAATGAACCCCATCCCCAATCTTAAAATATGCAATTTAATGAAAAGAAATCCCATGAACTTAGGTTAAAAAATTCATTTAGGTAAGTAAAGAATATGAAAAGCAGGGTTGGGGGAGGTGGAGCCAAGATAAAGGCAGTAAGTCTCAGAACCTCTCCTTCAGACCACTCCACAATGCCTTTAAATTATGACTCTAGGGATGGCTAGGTGACACAGCTGAATTCAAATCCGGCCTCAGATACTTTCTAATTACCTAGCTGTGTCACCTTGGGCAAGTCACTTAATCCCATTGTCTTGAAAAACAAACAAAAATTGAAAAAAAAGTATGACCCTAAACAAAATCTAGGGTAGCAGAACCCACAAAAAGACTGAGTGAAACAATTTTCTGGCCCAAGACAATTTGTACGATTGGAAAGAGCCACGGCACAGTCCAGACCATGCCAGCCAACCACTGGAGCAAACTGGCTGTAGCCATCTAGAAACAGTCCTCAGGGTGCCAGGGTGCCTGGGTGCCTGGGTCTCTGGGGGTGCCTGGGTCCATGGCAGTATGGTGTTTTTCAGACTGGGAGGTCTAGGGATTGCCAAGGACAACTTGAAAGGTCATTGGGAAAATTCTGTGATACCAGAATGAGTGTGGAAGCCCAGGCCAGTGCTGAGGCCCCCTGGTTTCCAAAGCAGAGCAGGGACCCTCCTCACAGCTCCAGGGCATAGGGGAGGGCTTGTGGTCATCCATAGACCTGAACACAGGCAAGAGAGCAGTCAGAACTTGTCATAAAACTTGAGGTCTCTGGGGGGGGGATTGTCCCTAAAAAACTGTTACAAAAACCCTTAAATGCTTGGGACAAAGGGCAGTTAGGTAGTGCAGTCAATAGAGCACTGGCCCTGAAGTCAGGAGGACCTGAGTTCAAATCTGGCCTCAGATACTTAATTATCTAGCTGTATGACCTTGGGCAAGTCACTTAACTCCACACTGCCTTGCAAAACAAAACAAAACAAACAAAAGGCTTGGAACAGTGAGTCTTCTACCTTGGAAGCAGAGCTCAACTCATGGGCTGGGGAAATGAGCAAGCAACAGAAGATAAAGAATCTGACCAAAGACAATTACTTTCATCCCATGGAAGATCAAAATATACATTCAGAAGATGACAGAGTTGAAGCTACTGTATCCAAAACCTCCAAGAACAGTATGGTCTCAGGCTATGGAAGAGCTCAAAAAAACCCCCATGATTTTGAAAATTAAGCAAGTGAGACAGAGGAAAAATTGGGAAAAGAAATGAGAGCAATGAGGAAAAATCATGAAAATCAAGTGAAAAGGTGAAAAAAGTACCAAAAATATTGAAGAGAATAACATCTTATAAACCAATTTAGGGCAAACGGAACAGTTCAAAAGACCAATGAGGAGAAGAATGCCTTAAAAAAGTAGAATCAGTCAGATGAAAAAGATAAAAAAGCTCTCTGAAGAAAATAATTTCTTCAAATGTAGAAAGGAGCTAAGGGAAGTTGATGATTTTTGTGAGAGATAAACAATAAAACCAAAAGGATGGAAAAATTAAAAGAAAATGTAAAATATCTCATTGGAAAAATCAACTGACCTAGAAACCAGATCCAGGAGAGATAATTTAAAACTTATTGGACTACCTGATTGTGAATATTTAGAAAGGTAAATAATGATCATAAGAATCAGCAGAGTTTTATCAAAAATAGGTCAAAACCAGGAAAAAGAGCATAGACTTCCATTTTCTAGAAATAATCCAGCAAGATTTCCCTGAGATCCCAGAAGCAGAGAATAAAATAGAAATTGAGGGAATCTACTGATCACCTTCTGAAAGAGATCCTCCTCAAAAAACTCCTAGGATCCAGTCTCAGACACTTAATAATTACTTATTAGCTGTGTGGCCTTGGGCAAGCCACTTAACCCCGTTGGCCTTGCAAAAAAAAAAAAAAAACCTAAAAAAAACTCCTAGGAATATCATAGTCAAAATCCAGAACTCTCAAGTAAAGGAGAAAATATTATAAGCAGTCAGAAGTTCAAATATTGTGGAGCTACAGTCAGGATTACACAGGACTAGAGCATTAAGGGCCTGGAATATGACATTCTGGAAGACAAAAGAACTTGGATTACAACCAAGAATCAACTCCCTAGCAAAACTGAACATCCTCTTTCAGGGGAAAAGATAGATATTCAATGAAACAGGGGACTTTCAGACTTTCCTGTTGAAATACCAGAGCTGAACAGAAAGTTTGATTTTCAGGTACAAGATACAGGTGAAACATAGAGAGGATGGATGGGAAGGGCAAATTATAAGAGATTAATGATGTTGAACTGTATGTATGCCTGCATGGGAAGATGATACCAGTAACTCATGAGAACCTTCTTATTTATTAGGGCAGTTAGAAGGAATATATACATACATACATACATACATACATATATATATATGTATATATACATATATATATATGAAGCGCAGGAGGGAGTTGAATATAAGGTATAAAATAGTATAAAATAGAGTTAATGGGTGAGAAAGGAATGTACTAGGGAAAGGGGAAAGAAAAGGTAGAATGGGCTAAGATATTTCAAGTAAAAAAAGGCAAGAAAAAAAGAAATGGAGTACAAGGAGAGAAGTGAGGGGGAGTGCGTGAGCCTTTATTCCCTTCAGAAATGGCTCATAGAGGATAAAACTCAATAAGGTATATAAATCTTTTAGCCTAGAGGGGGAAAAAAGGGAGGAAAGAGATGGGAGGAAAACAAGGGGAGAGGAGAGGGTGGTGGGTGATATAAGAGAAGAAAGATTGTGGGAGAGGGTAGTCAGATGCAACACATTTTGAGGAGGGATAATAGGGTGAAAGGAAAGAGAATAGAATGGGAGTAGGGAGAAATAGGATGGAGGGAAATACAGCTAGCAATAGCAACTGTGGGGAAAAAGATATTGAACCAATTTTTCTGATGATAAAGATAAATGTGATCCCTCCCCTAAATGACAAATGATAAAGAATGTGATCTCTCCCAGAGACAGTGCCAATGATATCTGAATACAGATCGAAGCACACTTTTTTTTTCTTGAGGTTTCTCAAGAAGGGGATTATGATTATTTTTATAACAAAACTGTTGCAGTAAAGTGAATAAATAACAGAATAAATGCAAAATAAAAACCCAACCCCCAAAACTGATTATAGTATGTGTCCCCTCATAACAAAGCCTGGGAAGCAGATGCTATTCTTATTCCCACTGTCTATGGCAGGAAACTGAGGCAAGCAGAGCTTAAGTGACTCACTCAGAGTCAATCAGCTACAAAGCATCTGATGGAAGATTTGAATTCAAGTCCAATGCTCTATCCACTTCCTGTACCTCCTAGCTTCCTCCAGTTCTTCCCTCTCATAAATAAGCTGGGTAGCCTTATTTCCATTCTAACGTATTTAAACTTGAAATTCAACGATGGCTTTGCCTAGTCATCAGAAGAGAGTAATGAAAAAAGTGGCCCCTATGTTGGCTCTTGAGCTCATTGACAAGCAGGAGAAACTTGCTTTCCTTGAAAGAGAAAAAACTTGTGAAAATTCATGCTGGAAATATAAATTTAGAACTTTTAAATCATCTGGATTTCAAAAGAAGCCACATATGAATATCTTCACACAAAAAAAGGCTACCTAAAGATATGATTGTACTTTGCTTTATTTCAAGCCTTGTATACTGCAAAGTTTTCAGGTAAAGGGGACACTTTTTAACAAGCTAAATGGAAACTGGATTCATGGGAAAGTTAGCATTATTTGAGACCTTTCATTTTATCAGGTTTTATATTTCATTGTTTATCAACTTGATTCAAAATAAGCTCAGGATTTGCAGTAACAAAGTTGCCCACATTCTTCAGACCATAAGGGAAGACCCCCCCAAGTATGGTCAAACCCAGATTAAAATGTAATTGGGAAATGTTTAACAAAATAAATAAAATATAATACAACATGGTTTAAAAAAAAGCAGGTTTAAACAACAGTTTATGTGAGCAAAGACTGAGGATTTTGGTGGACTACAAATATAACATGAGTACAGTACCATGGCAGTATAATATTCAAAGAAAGGGAGTAATAGTCTGACCATGGTCAGACCCTATCTGTCATACTGTTTTCAGTTCTAGGCATTAAATGTATTGAAGGCCATTGTTAAAACTGGAGTGAATCCACGGAAGAGAAATCATTTTAGTTAGGTGATTCAAGGCCAAGTCATATAAAGATTAATTGAAAGAACTGTAAATGTTATTCTGCATAATGTTATTGGGTAGAGGGATGGGGGAAGGATTTACAGCATTTTTCCAAAATCTAAAGTTAGACTTGTTCTGTTTGACCACTGAGGTTAAACTTTTACTAATTAAGAAGGAAAAGACAACTTCTAAATGATTATAGCTTTCCAAAAGTGAAATGACCTCTGTGTTGGGAGGTTACAGAGATCTTTAAGTGGAGGCTGAATGAACATTTTAGGGATGTTATAAAAGGTAGTCTTATTCAGGTTATAGTTGGATTATATGATTTCTTAGGCTCCTTCCTCTATGATTCCCTATTCTTGAAATATTCTATTGTGGAATAAGAAAAGACATTGACTTAATACAAAAGACTGGACTCAAGTTCCAATTCTACCACTAATGAATTTGGCAAATGACTTAATAGTCTTTCTTCACCCTATAAAACAGTAATAAAATATTTGAACAGCCTTCCTCAACATTGTTAAGCTATAATGAAATAAATGAGTTATTTTATAAAATGATTAAGAAGTTATCAATAGGCTGAATAGATCTTCTATATTAGATTTAGGAGAAAAACATGGGAGAAAAGTCATACAGGAAGCTTAGAAATGGAGGAATTATGGATGGAGTAAAACTATCAGGTAAAGAGGTGTATTCATATACATAACCTTCCTCATATATTCAACATGCTTCCTGCTCACTTTTGCCTACCTACCAGTTTTAAACCTATTTTGGCAACACAGAAGTAGTAATTAACTCACTGTTAATAGGCTTAATTGTAATAAAAATAAAACCTACTGTACTTGTCACAGCAGTGACATTAACATTCTGTAATATACTTTAATTTTCTTAGAAATAATACATAAAACCCATCCTATTAGAGAAATCTAACTTATCATCAAATATTTGAGAAAAAAATATATTTCTCTAACCGTTAGTATCTGCTGAACTTTCTTTTGTACTGTCTGAGGTTGGAATTTCCTGTATGGCTCCATTCTGTATGTGTTAGCATATTTTACTTTTCCTATAGCTTTCCATTGGTCTTTACCTATATCAGCAATTGATTCATCAAATGGAGGTTCAACAGATAGAACATCATGTACAGAGTCTCTGAGTCTTTCTCGTAAGATTTGTGCATACTAAAATAAAAAAGCCAAAAAATATATTTTAATATGGATCAGTGTTGGTGAATTGAGTTTATGTTTTTAAATACTTTTCTGCAATGGAAATAAGCCTGACATAATTGGGAAGGGGAAGACTAACAAAAGCTACCTATGAGTTTATATTTTATACTAGGTTTAATAATCACAAACGGTTTTATTCCTTCAATAACAAATATTTGAGTATATGTATCTATGTTTATCTAAATATATATGCATACACATGCACATATCTTACATAAACACTCATATACTTACTTATATACTTCAATGTCTCAGATTTAGACTGAGAATTGGGGATGGTCAAACCTGAGAAAATGGCTTAGACAATCCTGCAGACAAGAGCAGAATCAATAAAACAAAGCAACTTAAATCTTTTCCAGGTCTGCCACATTCTGAAACTACTTGGTTTCCCAAGTAGGACATAGAAGGGGTCATCATTTGTCTC
Organism: Macrotis lagotis; assembly: GCF_037893015.1. Lineage (NCBI taxonomy): Eukaryota > Metazoa > Chordata > Mammalia > Peramelemorphia > Peramelidae > Macrotis > Macrotis lagotis. The sequence continues at coordinate 189,936,284 of NC_133662.1, forward strand.
TAAAATTTGCTAAAGCCAAGAACAAGTTTCTAAAAATGTTTTGAACCTCACATTCTTAATCTTTAAAATGGGGATAGTAAAATTTTTGATACCTATCTCAAAGAGATATTGGGGTTCAAAAGAGATTAACATATGCAAAGTGCTCTGTAAATCTTAAAGTGCTATGTAAATGGAAGTTATTATTATTCTGAGAAATGAGGGCAAAGAAAGTTCCAGGCAAATTGCCCTATAAAATTTCAATTCAATAATACATTCAACTAGGGCACCTGAGCTAGGTCTTGAAGAAGGGAAAGGTTATGAAGGAGATAAGAAGAGAGACTACATTTCAAACCATTATCCTTTCCCTTGCTTTTACTTTCCCCCTCCATTCCAAATCTGACTATGGTTAATCCCCTAATCCTGTGCTCCATCAATGAATATAACAAAATGTCAATCTTGATTATTCCCACTGTATCTTCTATTGCTGAATAGTTCAAAGTCACATACCACTGACTCCACTAATCTAAATGGGCTCTTAGAGCAGCAAGGAAATTGCTTGAGGCCTCCATAACCAATTCTTTATTGCATTCCCCAAAATGGTCATCCTTAAACCTTCCAAATTATCTCTTTCCTACACCCTCTAAGGCAGAGGATCTTAAACTTCATGCTTTATTGATTAAACAATTTGCTAAAAATGTCCTTCTAGCAAAGTCCATCTTCTCTGCACATATCCTTGGATCTCATACCATTTCTCTCTAATCTTCAGTTTCTCCTATGTATTGGCTCATTCTTTGCTATCAACATTCTCATTTGTCTTCCATTCTTAAAGTCCCTCACTTTGTACCCTTACCCCTCACTCAAGGTTTCATTCTGCATTTCTCTTCTTTCAAAGTTAAATATCTAGAAAAAAAAATCTACTCCATTGCTGCTATTTTGTCTCCTCTTAGCCATTTCTCAATTCTTATCAACTGGCAACTGACCTCATTCAAATGAAACTACTATCTCAAGAGTTACCAATGATCTCTTAATAGACAAACCTTATAGTCTTAAGTTTCAACTCTGTAGCAGTTGACATTATTTACCATCCTCTTTGCCTAGATAGATGCTTTCTCCTTTGGATTTTCCTCCTACCTGATTATTCCTTAATAAACTTTAACAGAATTACCAACATGCTACTTCATAATCTTACTCCTATATTTTATCCTGAGATTGTCTCTGTATTCTTTCGTTGAACCATATCTCTTCTCTCCTCAATCACGTTTCCTGAAAAAGTTGTCTATATTTAATGTTTGTACTTCTCACACCCTTACTTACTCCTCAGACTTCTGAAATCTGGGCTAATTTTTATTTCCTAATTCAAATGAAACCACTCTCCAAAGTAACCAAAAATCTCTCATTTATTTGTTCATTTATTCATTCATTCATTCATTTATTTTTGGTTTGTGCAAGGCAATGGGGTTAAGTGACTTGCCCAAGGTAATACAGCTAGGTAATTATAAAGTGTCTGAGGTTGGACTTAAACTCAAGTCCTCTTGACTCCATGGCTAGGCTATCCATTGTGCCACCTAGATGCCCCTATGCCACCTAGCTGTCCCTACCAAAGATCTCTTAATTGCCAAATCTGATAGGTTGTTTCTCAGTTCTCATTTCTTACTCTTTTCTCCTGGATATCCTTTCCTCTTTAGGTTTTTGATACTATTCTCTTGGTTCAATTGCTAACTATCCCTTCTCAATCTACTTTACTGGCTCATCACATCAAGTCCTCTAACTGCAAGCTTCTGTCCTGGTCCCTTTTTCTTCCTTTTTTCTTGGGGTCTATTTTTTAAAAAGTATTCTTATGGGGTGGCTATGTGGCACAGTGGATAGAGCACTGGCCTTGGACTCAGGAGTACCTGGGTTCATATCGGACCTCAGACACTTAATAATTACCTAGCCGTGTGGCCTTGGGCAAGCCACTTAAGCCTGTTGCCTTAAAAAATCTAAAAAAAAAAAGTATTTTTATAACTATTTAAATTTGATTTCCTTTGCAATACCGTGTATGTGCGTGTATATATATATATAATATATATATATACTCATTATTTTGATAAAGGGATCATAAGCTTCATCTAACTGCCAATGGGAACCATAACAGAAAAGATTAAGAACCTTTATTTCTTCCTTTTTGTAATCTCATCATCTCTTGGGTGGATTACTCATAGCTTTATATATGCAACCACCATCTCTCCCCTAAGGTTCAACCTCATATAATTAATTACCTATTAGACATTTGAAGTTGAATGTCCCAAAGAAATCTTGAACTTAATATATGTAAACTCCCACTAAACCCTGAAATGTGTAGAATAATGAGGCCAAAGAAACAGTCCAGCAATGTGGCTAGAATAACAGAATCATAGATTTAGAACTGGAAGATTTAGAACTGTAGCTCACTCAATCCTCTCATTTAATATATTAGGACATTCCAAAGAATTTTGCTATGCCCAAGGTAGTAAGTACTATGTAGTAGAAGCATGCAATAAATAGTAAAAAGCAAGATTTGAATCTACATTTTCTTAAACCAAATTTAGCTCTCTCTTCATTTCTACCATCTCTGGTATATAAAACAGATGGTATATATATATATGGTATAACTAGCCTAGGCCCCCCCTGGAGGACCATGGGTCCCTATGCCATGTGACTGGACTAAGCTAGCCCTATGGTCATCTATCCTTTTTATTTTTCTTTCTCTCTTATTCTCACTTAAACTTTGCCTAGCCTGTCCTTAAAGTGCTTCCTACTTTTCTAGGAGGAGAAAAGGTTTAATCTGTGCATTTTGTAAGCCTTCTATAATAAATCCTGAGCAGTTTTAAATCCCAGGGATGTGCATGATTTATTCACTATTCAAGGCTTCTTAATCTTTATGTGGCAACCCCAAATCCCTCCCAAAATACCTCAAACTGGGAGTTCTCTCCTTCCTCACCTCTCCTTCTATGTTTTGCACCCAGAAGAATATAAGGAATTGGAAGGCAGATGTATTTACTTTACATCCTAAGAGTCTTTGCCTAATAATGTTTGTCCTTCATTTTTGAAGAAGACCAAAACATTAAGGAAGTCATGCCATGACAAACACATGAGTTGGATTTCAGTGAGGAGATGTTATGCTAAGTCACCAGCTTCACTTCTCTTCTGGAGCTATCTGGGTCCAGTGGCCAGAAAAAATTCAGGATGACTAGAGATGGCCCTAGATACAAGGTGATTAGAATTACGTAACTTGCCCAAGGTCATACAGTTAGCAAGGTGTCAGAGGCTGGGTTCGAACTCCTGTCCTGATTCCAAGGCCAATGCTCTATTGGATTTGAAGTCAAAGGTCCTGGGTTTGAATCCTGATTCTATTACTTATGGGAAACTTTGGAGAATTTTTAATCTATCTAGAATACCATATACAAATGATATCTACATTTCCTATGACATCTATATCTCCATTCACGCTATATGGGAGAAGATCTATCCCTTGGTGAGACCACAGCAGGAATATTGGCTTTAGTGCCACATTCCATATTTTTAAAAGGGCCCTGAAAGACTGCAGTGCATTTAGAATAGGTTGGCCAGAAAAGTGAGAGCTGAAAAATGTGTTTTAAAGTTAGAGAGAGGGGGCAGTGAATAGAGCCCCGGCCCTGGAGTCATCAGTACAAATCTGGCCTCAGACACTTAATTCCCTAGCTGAGTGGCCTTGGGTAAGCCACTTAACCCCACTGCCTAGCAAAAACCTTAAGAAAGGAGAGAGATTTAAAGATAAGGATTCAATAAAATTAGTTCTATTCAAGCATCTGAGAAGCTATCCTACAGAACAGGGTGGGGGAACTCTGGTCTATCATATTGGTGTGGCATTGTCAAAGCAAGCGCAGGTGGGTCTAGAAATTCAATAAATCTAGTAGTTTTTTTAGGGGTGAATTAGTTAATCATCCAGAAAAAGGGTCCCCAAGTGGATTTGATTTACTTTCTTTCTCCAGGTTGTAATGCAAAGCTGTCTAGAATGGAAGGGGGGGGGGTGGTGATTGCCTAATAATTAAGGTCATCGCTCAGGACCAAAAGTCATATTTACATAGCACTTGATTTCAAGATTGAATCCGGTTTTCACTAGTGGGAAGGGCTGAGCCCCCCTACTGGAATCCCTCCCTTTCCTGGCTGGGGACCCCTCTAGGGCGCCCAGCACCCGTGCTCATTTCCGCTCCGGGTAAGAGCAGGGTGCCAGCCCGCCGTGCTGCGATGCCGCCTCCCGTGCCCGTGCCCGTGCCCATGCCCTGGGCCCCCGAAGTCCGCGGGCGCGGGTGCAGGGCCGAGGCCTTGTTCGGTTCCTGGGGCGTGGGGCGCGGCCGCCCCTGCCCCGCCTCCGGTCCGCACTCACTGACTCCTTCTCAAACATGCTGGGCCTCCGCTCTCTCTTCGACGGCGGCCCGGGGGTGGCGGCCTGCTGGGTGGGCATGGCGGGGGCCTTGGTGCCTCGGCTGGAGGGGCCCGGGGCCCCGCTGGAGGGCGGGGTTCGCTTGTCCATGGCGCCTCCTGTCTCCTAGGCCGGGGCTCGGCGGCTCCGCTCCGCAGCCCGCGCCTCCTCCCGACCGCCTGGGACCCCTCCCGGCGAAGGTGGCTAACGGCGCGGGCGCGCGCTCGGGGCCGCGCGGGGCTGGGCACGCGCTCCGGGGCGCGAGGAGCCCGGGCGCCGCCCTGCGGAAGTGACCTCATCGCGCCAGCGGAAGCCGGAAGTGCCGGAGGCAGGACTCGGGCTCCGTCTCCTCCCGGTCGCGGCCCCCCGGCATCGCGGCCTCCGGCATCGCGGCTCCCGGAGCTCCTGCTGAGAGGCCCGGACGATGTGTCTCCGTCGGCCGGGCCCCGCTCGCCGCTCGGGCTCTTGTGTTCTGGGCCCCGGGCCCCTCCGGCGGCGCGGCGAAGCCTGGGAAGGCGCCTCCTCGTAACGCCGGGGCCTTAACACGCAGGATGGACGGGAGTGCCGGGGTGCGGGCCGAGGCCAGCGCGGGGGGGGGGGGGGGTGAGCGCGGGCGGCCCCCGTGGGGGGCTTGGGGGGACCCGGCCGGGAGAGCCGGTGCTGGGGGAGGCGGGGGCTGCAGGGCCTGTAAGCGGGGGGCGCGGGAGGCAGCACGGCTTGTGCCAGGCCGGTGCCCGGGGCCGGTGCCCGCCCTCCCGTGTTCCCGCCCCTGGCGGCGCCAAACAGAAAACACGTGGACGCCAGGCGGGCACGTGTACGTGGGGTCTGTACACAGCACACTGTGTGCACAGTGCACCTGCCCACTCACCGTGTACGTGGGGTGTAGGCACAGCGCATGGTGTGTGTGGTGCACATGTACATGAGATGTATACACGGTGCACGCTACACATGTACATCAGATGTCTGTTACAGCACATGGTGTGCGTGGTACACATGTACCTCAGTTGTATATTACAGCACACTGTATGGTACGCATACTGTGTACACCAGGTGTATATTACAGCACACGGTGTGCATGATACATGTGTACATTAGGTATATATAGCACAGTGTGTATGGTACACATGTACATCAGATGTATATTACAGCATACTGTTCATGGTACACATGTACATCGAATGTATATTACAGCACACTGTTCATAGTACACATGTACATCAGATGTATACACAGCACATGGTGTGCGGGGTACACATGTACGTCAGTTATATATTACAGCACACTGTATGGTACACATACTGTGTACACCAGGTGTATATTACAGCACACGGTGTGCATGATACATGTGTACATTAGGTATATATAGCACAGTGTGTATGGTACACATGTACATCGGATGTATATTACAGCATACTGTTCATGGTACACATGTACATCGAATGTATATTACAGCACACTGTTCATAGTACACATGTACATCAGATGTATACACAGCACATGGTGTGCGGGGTACACATGTACATTGGTTGTATATTATAGCACACTGTATGGTACACATACTGTTTGCATCAGGTGTATATTACAGCACATGGTGTGCATGATACATGTGTACATTAGGTATATATAGCACAGTGTGTATGGTACACATGTACATTGGATGTATATTACAGCACACTGTTCATGGTACACATGTACATCAGATGTATACACAGCACATGGTGTGCGTGGTACACATGTACCTCAGTTGTATATTACAGCACATTGTATGGTACGCATACTGTGTACATCAGGTGTGTATTACAGCACACGGTGTGCATGATACATGTGTACATTAGGTATATATAGCACAGTGTATATGGTACACATGTACATCGGATGTATATTACAGCACACTGTTCATGGTACACATGTACATCAGATGTATACACAGCACATGGTGTGCTTGGTACACATGTACATTGGTTGTATATTACAGCATACTGTATGGTACACATACTGTGTGCATCAGCTGTATATTACAGCACATGGTGTGCATGATACATGTGTACATTAGGTATATATAGCACAGTGTGTATGGTACACATGTACATCAGATGTATATTACAGCACACTGTTCATGGTACACATGTACATCAGATGTATACACAGCACATGGTGTGCGTGGTACACATGTACATCAGGTGTATATTACAGCACACGGTGTGCATGATACATGTGTACATTAGTTATATATAGCACAGTGTATATGATACACGTGTACATCAGATATATATTGCAGCACACTGTTCATGGTACACATGTACATCGGATGTATATTACAGCACACTGTTCATGGTACACATGTACATCAGATGCATACACAGCACATGGTATGCGTGGTACACATGTACGTCAGTTGTATATTACAGCACATTGTATGGTACACATACTGTGTACATCAGGTGTGTATTACAGCACACAGTGTGCATGATACACGTGTACATTAGGTATATATAGCACAGTGTGTATGGTACACATGTACATCGGATGTATATTATAGCACAGTGTGTATGGTACACATGTACATCGGATGTATATTATAGCACACTGTTCATGGTACACTTACTGTGTACTTGAGATGTATATACAACACACGGTGTGCATGGTACGCATGTATATCATATGTATACACAGCACATGGTGTGCATGGTACATTTACCATGTACATGGCATGTATATACAGCACACGGTGTGCACAGTACACATGCATCAGATGTATATTACAACATATGGTATGCATGGTACACATGTACATCAGATGTATGTTACAACTTATGGTGTGTGTGGTACACTTACCACGTACATGAGATGTATATACAGCACATGGTGTGCATGGTACACATGCACATCAGCTATATATTACAGCATATGGTGTGCATGGTACATCAGGTGTATATTACAGCACGTGGTATGTGTGGTACACTTACCATGTACATGAGATGTATATACAGCACACAGTGTGCATGGTACAGTTACCATGTATATAAGATATAAATTACAGCACACAGTGCATGGTACACATGTACATTGGATGTATATTACAGCACATGGTGTGCATGGTACACATGTACGTTGGTTGTATATTACAGCACACTGTGTATGGTACACGTACCATGTACATCAGGTGTATTTACAGCACACGGTATGCATGATACATGTGTACATTAGGTATATATAGCACATACAGTGAGTGTATGGTATATATACATGGTGTATAAAATAGATATCACATACTGTATGTTATGTACATATATATTATATACTATATCTGGTATATAGCACATTGTGTGTTGTATTCTCACATGTATATTATATGTATATAGCATGCACTGTATATATTATATATACTTGTGTATATTTCTATAGCATAGTGAGTGTAGTATATGTACGTGTGTATTATGTGTGTATATATCACAAGTATATGTATAGTATATACAACCATCATATATAAACACATTCACACACATACATAAAATAAGTTATATATATGCATGTTAATCTTAGAGGCAGCAAATTTTAGAACATATATTATATACTTGTATATGGTTTCAAAAATGTATGACCCCTCATAGATCATGTAGGTATATGATACATGTAGATATATGTGTACATATGCATTGGTACACATGCACTCATGGCATATTCCTTCCTCTTCCCTCCTCTCTTAGGTGCTTAATAAATATTTGGTGAGGTACATTGATTCTTTTCTGTCCCTAAATGTCAATCCTGTCACCTTCTATTTTAGTCTTATAATTTTAATTCTCTTGTTCTTTGAAGACTTCTGCCAGGAGTCTTCTTTTAAAGTACAAACAACTCTGTGATAAGGCACATCTTGTTTTCTAGAAATATTAATTATTGGTTTAATAAGGATTTTTATTTGGAAGAAAGAAACAAGATATTGTCTGAAAATGGAAGCACACAAACTTTGTACAGTTTATATAAAGAAAACCCTATTTGATGCAGTAGAATGGAATCAGGATTTGTAGACAGAAGGACTATATTTTAAGTCCTTGCACTCACACTTGTATAAATGAATGAATGACATTAGCTAGCTGTGTGACTACTTAAGTAGTTTATAAAAATCCTTTTTTAATTTTAAAAAGATGATGGCTTATGTTAAAGTAAGTTACCAATTATACATCTATGTATATGTCTATATTCACACATCTGTATATGTCTTAAGAACTAATTTTACTGTCATTTCATCCTTCATTACTTAATATCTGAGCTTTTGTTTAGTTATGTGCAACACTAGATAATATTTCCATTACTTTTGAGGTTCTTATTAGGAGAGTGTTTTATAAATATGTTTAAATATGAATGATTACCATTGTTTCTTTAGGTTCAGCATTCTCATTGAAAATTATCCATTGGGCACATACATTAAAAGAGTCCCATGTCCAATCCTCAGAATAAGACTTCTAAACAGATACTGGAGATGACTTTGGTATAACATGAGTATATCATGAAGGTTGAAGATTTAATGTAGACAAGAATGCAATTATAGTTTGGTTTGTTGGTTAATAGGTTGTTGAATCTTTTCTTTTTCCTTCATGTCTTCATGTTGATTCATTGCATTTGACTTTCCCTATGGAAAGAAGATGTTTATTAAGGTTTGAAAAGCTCTTTATAGATGTTATTCTCTTTTGATCTTTACAAAAGCCTGGTGAAGTGATATGATTGTCCTCATGTTATATAGATGGGGAAATAGAAGTTTGGGAATACTGAATTCAGTTCAACATTTTAAAGTGCTTCTCTGGCAGCTAGGTGGCACAGTGGATAAAGCACTGGCCCTGGAGTCAGGAGTACCTGGGTTCAAACCTGGTCTCAGACACTTAATAATTACCTAGCTTTGTGGCCTTGGGCAAGCCACTTAACTCCATTTGCCTTGCCAAAATCTAAAGAAAAAAAAAAATAAAGTGCTTCTCTACTTGTACAACTCACTGTGTTTTATTTAAAAGTAATGACATTTTTAGAAGATGCATTGAAAGAAATGCTCTTGTTATGGTTCATAAAATACTTTTAAGATCTTAGGTAAAATATTTCTAGAAATTGATATTTTAAAAATATTTCAAAGCATTTATTATATTTCTTTTTCTGTCTTTTTAAAGTCAACATAATTTATTTACTGGATCACTTTATATCTTTTTTCTTCCTGATAACAAGTGTCCATTATATCTTATATTTCAGATGTTAATAACTGACTCCATCACAACATGCCTATCTCCCCTAGTATATGACATAGTTTGCAGACTTGGGTTTGAAGTAAAAGAAAGCCACGATATCAACAACATTGTATCTCAACATGGTGAAGTATGTTGGGAAACAATTGCTGAATGTATATGCTATACAGATTCAGGTTCGTATATATTATGTCTCTGCCTCCATTGGGAGGATAGTGTGGCCTTTTATAGTAATACAGACAATACAGACGGAAGGAGGGAGAGAAGGTTGAGGGTGAGTGGGTGGATAATGATTTCTGTTTTGACCATATTGAGTTTAAGATGTCTACTGGACATCCAGATTGAGATACCTGAAAGGGAGTTGGAGATGCAAGATTGAAGATCAGTAGAAAAATTGGGGCAGGATAAATAGATTTGAGATTTATTATCATAGAGATGGTAATGAAATCCTTGGTTGCTGATGAGATGGCTTAACAAGGTAGTATAGAGGGAGAAGAGAAGAGGACCCAGGGCAGCACCAGAGGGAGACCTCTAATTAAAGGTCATGGCCTAGAAGAGGATCCAGAAAAGGAGACAGGGAGGGAGTGGTCAGATAAGGAGGAGCACCAGGAGAGATTGGTATCCCTAAGACTTTGAAAGAAGAGATTATCAAGGACAGAGCAATCCAGTGTCAAAGGCTGCATAGAGTTCAAGAAGAATGAAGATTGAGAATAGGCCATTGAATTTGGCAACTAAAGAGGCATTGTTTACTTTAGAAAGAGCAGTTTGAGGTTGGAAGTGTGAAGTAAAGGAGCTAAGCAGAAAATGAGAGGAAAGTGAGTCTATTGCAGATGATTTGTTGACTTTAGCTACCAGGGGCAGGAGAGATGGAAGGATCAAGTCAGGGTTTGAAGCAGTGCCATTGTTGAGGCAGGAAGGAGGCACCTCTAGGAAGAGATGGAATATAAGTGAAAGAGGGGGTGATAGAGGGTGTTGGAGGAGAGAGGATGGAATGGGATCACCTGAACAAGTAGAGGGACTAGCCTTTATAAGAGTAAGGACCACTCCCTCATGTGAAGGAGGGAGGAGGGGGAGAAGTGGGAGTGCAGGTGAGGCAAATATGAGGCAACATTCTTGCGCTTGCTATGTACTAGACATTGTGTTAAATTCTGAAGATTCAAAGAGAAATATTGTTATATTTGTACCTTAGGTTGTTTCAGTAACAGAATTTAGTCAAAAGACTTCAGAGCAGTTGGGGATTATGTTTTAGTTTTGCTGTACATTTCAACGCCCGCTTAACTATTTTTAATCTGCTCCCTTACTAATCAAAGTCATTCTCTTTGACTGAATAGATGGAAACAAAATAGGTGAGGTAGCAATACAGTGCATTTTGTAGCAACCAGGCAAAGGAGCCTAAGGATTTTTATCCTGAACTAAGCTCTGCTGTTTAATAAATGTCTAACTTTGGCAAGCTCTTAAATTCCTTAGACCTCAGGTTCCTTTTTTGAAATAAAAATGTTGAATTAGGTAATCTTTAATATTTCTTCCAACTTCGAAATTATATTCAACTCCTAACCTTTTTCATTGATAATTGAAGAAACTATGCAACATATATCTTGATCGTGCTAAAAAGCATTTCTTTTTTTTTTTCTGGAAGGGCAAAATGTAGATTACTTAAAGAGTGTGAGCCTTTTGGGTCCTGTATGTGAAACTGTTCATACCCACATATGTTCTCTGACTGGGATACAATTTGAAGATCAATATGCATTTTGGTTCCAGTGGACAAATATTCCAGAGGTATGACTTTGTGCAATATGTAGAAATTACATAGTTTTTAAAAATCTTTTAAAAATTTAAACAGATGATGGTTTATATTAAAGTAAGTTGCCTACATACATATATATATGTGTGTGTGTTAGGAGCTAATTATGTAGTGACATTTCATTCCCATTTGTACCACTTTTATTAATTTTGTAATTAATTTTTAGAGTTAAGTAGATATAAAGAAACAAAATTCAAAAGAATGCCTTAGCTCTTGTTCTTGATTTTTCCATAATATTTAGTAGAGTACCTGGTTGCCCAGTTGATAAAGTATTGGGCCTGGAATCAGGAAGATCTGAGTTCATATCTGACCTCAAACACTTACTAGCTAATTTGAAGATCATTCTTGATTGAGGAAGGCTTTGGTGAGTCAATTAGCGCTGCCTGCCTCAGTTTCCCCCTCTGTAAAATGAGAAAAATAGCACCTCCCTCACTTGGTTGTTGTGAGAATTAAAAACAAAGATGATTTTTGTAAAGCATTTTGAAATCTTCAAGTGTTATAGAAATGCTTCTTTCTTTTCCTCCTAGTGTAATTTGAGATGCCTGTTTGCTTAAAAGTCATGAAAAGTTGCCACTGAAATATTTGTGAGGTTGAATTTAAAGGGATAGTATTTGTACTTGTTTTGAAAAATGCTAGTTCTTTTCACTAACATCTATTACTTAATGTCCTATAATAGCTATTTCCTGAAATATTTGTTGCGCTGAAGAGTCCACAACCAGCTGCTGTTCCTCTTAGCTTAATGAAACTAACATCATGTTTGGAAAGAGCTTTGGGTGATGTAAGTGCTTAGAATTATTGATGTGTATATGTACAATCCTATATATAAGATTGTTCACTGCCATGGGAAGGGTGATAGAAAAATGTGGAACTCAAAAGCTTGCAAAAGAATGAATGTAAAAAACTTTCTATGTAACTGGAAAAAATAAAATTAAAAAAAAGAATAGTTAATGTACTTTAAAAATTCCTTGTACAGGAAACAAGAAAACATTACTCATTTGCATGCCAAGTTGAAATTATATTTATCTACATGGTAGCTCAGGAACTAGGATAATTGTTATCAGATTGCTCAATGTAATTGTTTCTCTGTAAGTGACTGTCTTAAAGACAGAATTATAAAAAAAGATATAGATGAATCATTTTATGATTCAGTTGTTACTTCCTGTTATAATAACATGTATTTCTCATGACATTTTCCTCTTATCTTTTGTACACACATTGCATTGTGACTTTTCTTTTTAAATCTGATTAACTGAAAGTAATTTTTTAAAATTAAAAACATCTTTTTATTTGAATTATAGGTGTTTTTATTGATTGGAAAGGAATGTCCATTTCTTTTAAGAGACTTGCTTATATCTAAGGAGCTTGCTGAAGTGTTTGGACAGTCTGTAGTAAGTTTCTTCTTATGTAGTTTGCAAAGAGAAATAAAGCAATAGGATTTTTTTGTACTTTCACTAATTTTAAGTTGATGGTTTTTTCAGAAAAATAAAAAACTAATATGTATAATATATAGAGTCTAGAAATTAAAAGAGATTACAAAGAATATCTGGTCCAACCTTCTACCCTGCAGAGAAATTATTTCTACAGTGTCTTCACAGGAGGTCATCAAACTTTTGCTTCTATGTTTCTAGTGATGAGAAATTTGCGATTTCAAAAGGCAATCAATTCTGTAGTGGAACAGCTCTTAAGTTTTATTAAGTCCTTTATGTTGAATTAAAATCCACTTCTCTGTAATTTATAATCATTCATTCTATTTCTATCTTTTGGAATCTTATAGAATAATTCCAATCGTTTTTCTATTTGATAACCTTCAGATATTTGAGGACAGTAGTCATGAGTCCCCAAATCACCTCTAATCTAGGCCAACATCTATTGTTCTTTCCAGTATTTCCCATATAATATGGTTTCAAGATCCTTTATCTCCCTAGCTTCCCTCTTCTGTATACAAGTTTGCCACTGTCTTTCTTAAAGGACTTTACATTATTTTTTTTCAATTTCTTGTCACTATTGTCCTTATCATTTTAGTCTCTTGAAATCTTTTTGAATTCCACTTCTGTCATCCAGTATATTAGTTATTTTTCCTGATTTTTTATATTATAGTTACTGTTAAAATTTTTGAATAACAAGAGACTATATATAGAGCCTTGTGGCATATAGTTTTATAAACTAGTTATGAATTCACTTCATCAGGTCTAGAAAAAAACAAAAAAAAATTTAATTCTGTAAACATGGTTTACAGCTATTTCTATCAAATGAGAGTGGTATATTGGCTAGAAAATTGGGCTAAGAGTTAAAAGTTAAGAGTTTCCATTTTTAATCCATTTTTAAACCAATTACTACTAGGTATAGACTTTATAAAGTCACAGTTTTTCTCTTAATTTATAATGACACTACCTACCCTTCCTTCTTCATAATAATTTTATATAGATTAAATGTGAAATATTTTGAAAACTGTAAAATGTAAGTTAATAATATTATCACTAATGATAAGTGCCTTGTGACAATCAATATTATGTGATCTCTTGGGTGGGCTATTAATAGTCCTGTCAGGCTATTGGAAAGGAATTAGTATTTTCATTTGACAGAAAGAGGAACTTAAGCATAGAAATATAAATGACTTCCTTAATTTCATACAGCAAATTGGGGTGGGCCTCTGGAATAGAAACCAGGTTTTCTGACTTTTGACCCAGGGCATTTTCCATTCTAACAAATTAGCATGAATTAGCTGAATTTCTGTATATTGTATAATATAATATTTTTTTTTAAAGAAAAGGCATAGATTTTAATTCACAATTCAAAAGTTCACAAGTTACTACAAAGAGCTCACTGGTTAGGTGCTTTAGTAAGGTAAAGAGTTCTCAAGTCAATGAATTTAAGCACAGAAGAACTTTGGTCTGGGGAAAACAGCACAATTAAGAAAGGGGAAAAAGGGAAAGGGACCAGCCAGTGGTTGGGCTTAGATTCACATGGATCCAGCTGATGATGAAGGTGGTGATTCAGTTTGGGAATGATGCTCCCCAAAAGCAGGTTGACCTCCAAAGGAGAGGAGCAAGCCGGGATACATAGTAAAGATGTACATAGGAGAGTGAGAGGTTATTTGGGAAACTATGCTCCCTCAGAGCAGGCTGATCTCAAGTGAATGAGCAAGCTTTTTAGGAGGATTTGGGGGGGGGGGCACATAACTCAGCAGAGATGAGATGATTAGGTTGTTTGTGCAGAGACTTAATCCTTTCAGGCTAAGGCAGGATCCATTGTTGAGTTGATAGAGGCTTGCTTTGTGCCTGGATTTACCAAAGTCCTTCCTTGCCAATGAACTTTATTAAAAGTTCATTGACTTCATTTTATAACCTGGACATTTGAGATGGTAGTGGGATCAGTGTTAATGGAAGGTATAAGGTCATGCAGAGGGAATAGATTAAAGAACAGATTTTTCTTAACATTTCCTCTATTTCAATTTCTTCAGTTACTCTTATATTCCTTGTGAGCAGTATATTCTTTTCTTTGAGGCTCTACTAAGATTTCTTGTAGCATTCTTTTTCTTCTGGGATTAACATTTGGTTTTCTCTTAAGCCATAGTAGTTCTTCTTTATGTTCCAGCATTTTCATCTGTTTGCTAATATCCTCAGATTTGATTTCTCTATTGGAGCTTTGTGCTTTGGTTATTCTTTATTCATCTTGTTGTCTTGTTTTGATAGATTGACAGGTCATATTTGATCTGGGGTATTGGGCCTAACACTAGGCTCAGGCTTCTGGGAATTTCTGTTTTATCTCTGTTTCCTGGTGATTCAGCATAGGTTGTCTTTGATTCTTTATTTTCTTTTTTCTGGAGTTAATTACTTCCTGGGAATCTGAGAAATGATTGTATTGATAAGGTAGCCTCTTTTAAAATGCCAGTTACTTCTCAGTCCAGAACCCTTTTCTCCTCAGCTTTTGCTCTGGGTTGTCAGATTTGTCCTATCTCCACTGAGGATACCTAGTGACAGCCTCTTTGAGTTTGGCCTGCCACATCCATGGTTACCTTAGATTCAGTCATAGTGATGGAAAGGGTGGGAGCCAGACTGAACCCAGGTTCTGTCAGTCCTGAGGGCACTAGAAGATAAGAGTTCTGTCAACTTACCTATGCTGCAGCAGAACAGATCCAGATGAAAATAGTACTACAAAGTCCCATTAACAGGCTATTTTTCCTGCCATTCCAGATTACACTGAGGCCAAACAGTGTTACAAAGTTTAGGAAACTTCTTATTGAGATCTTGAAAGACAGAGAGAGAGAGAGAGAGAGAGAGAGAGAGAGAGAGAGAGAGAGAGAAGAGGGAGGGAGAGAAAGCTTAGATTAACTAGATCCAGAAAGTTAGAGGAAAGAAGGGAGAATGAAAGTGTCAAGGAGCCCAGGAGAAGAAAGGAGATTAAAGAAAGAACGAAAGGAGATTAAAAACTTTGAGATACAGACACATGGTGCTGAGGTCAGTATCTGCCAGAGCTTCTAGTTTAGAGAGAGGAAAAAGTGAGAATCCAGAGAAGAAAAAAAAAAGCAGTCTAATATCTTTTGAAGTTCTAATATGTTATTATTAGCACTAAACAAATTTACCTCATCCTAAATGAACCTAAATGTTAAAAATTTATGTATGCAACAATAAGAAAGTAAACATAAGTTAAAAGTTATATTGATTGACTCAATAATTTGCTCTCATCTTAATTAGATGGAAATACTCAGGGTATTCATTGGTTCTCCATGTGGACTCAATCTGCGTAATATTTTGTGGCATGGATTTGTGTCTCCTCAGGAAATTCCTCCAAAGTAAGTTGCTAATAAAATATACTTCTCTTTATACTTAGGTATAAATATTGTTCAGTTCATATTCACACAACAAAACAGAAACATTTTGAGGAGTAAGTTATAGATGAATATAGAGAATAGGTTCCCAAATTATAGAACTAGGTCTGCTTTGAAAGGCTTCATTCAGTTATTTATTTCAAAAAGTATATCCTGTTTAGTGAAGGAGTAGTCATACTAGAATGTTTAGGATTAAATAAGATGCTAAATGTTATAAATGATTAATGAAGTGACAACCTGAAAATGAAAGTATTCAAGTCTGAACAATTGGGAATAGGATTTTGAAAATAAAAGAAAGTATTAATATTGTGACTAGATGGTTCTCATATAGTTAGACCTGGGGTCAGCCTGGAATGAATACAAAGAATAGGTAATCAGTAAAACAATACAAAGGAGCTTGAGTGAGAAGTTAAATTCTAAGAGATTCTCAGACAGTGATTACTTGTTTAAGAATATTTATTAAGTCTGTAATGATTACTTTTCTAATTCCCAAGAATTACAATAAAACATAGTCCCCACCCTTATCTGGTTTATTGTCTTTGGTTTTTATTCTGTCACTGCTACTTTTTCATTCCCAGCCCTGTGTTTGTATCATAATTTAGAGGTTCATGGTTCACATAATTTAGTATCTCATAATTTAGAGGTTCATGGTTCACTTTGTCTTTCTAGAAGTGCTTATTTTTATTTTAGCTCTATAAGTTTTATAAATATATATTCATATTTTTTCTAATATATCTCTATGGTACTTTCCCTTAGATATTGCTCTATGTTGGTATTGTTGACAGCAGGATTGGGACAACTCTTAAAAAGTTATCTTCAGCAAACTAATTTTACATTCATACATCGGCCTTTTGTAACTTTTACAAACTTAAAGGAATTGAGCATTTTTCCTGGCAAGTACTATATTTCAAATTTCCTCATTTGAATCCCTTTGTAAAATACACACACACACACACACACACACACACACACACACACACACACATATAATCACTAGGCTATAAATTCAAAAAGTAGAATTATGATGTGTATTTTTATGCTGTTGGGAATGCAGGATGCAGTAACTTGATATAAAATGTATTCATGAACTTTTATATTCTTTTGATTATAATTTGTGTGCTAGAAGGGCCTATAGTCAGAAGGACTCTTGGTTAATTTCTAGGAGTTTGGTATATTTTAAGGACTGAAAAGACCACTATTTAATAGCAGCAAAATAGTATAGGTATAAGACTAAAGAAGAGTCTTTTTCTATGGTCTTGGAGGAGGTGGACATTTGGAAGCAAAGTGGTTATCATTTGGAATATTGTCAGTGAGGTGGTACAGTGGATGGAGCACTGGGCCTAGAGTCAGGAAGACCTGAGTTCAAATCTTGATGCACTTCCTAGCTGTCTGACTCTGAGCAAGTTACTTAATCTCTGTTTACCTCGTTCTTCTCATTTGTAAGCACTTACCTCACAAGGTGGGTGTGAAGATCAAACAAAAGAATATCTGCTGGCCCAGAGTCTGTGCTGTGAATGCTATTACTGCTACCAAAATCACCACTGCCACCACTACCACCACCTTAAAAAAAAAGAGAGTATGTAAGGAGTGCTAGATTGTGTCTTTGTTATCCTATTATCTTATTATATGTTCTAGATCCTAAATATTTTAATTAATCAACAAGTACTTAGTAACATTGAAACTGGCCTCCTGATCACCAATGGCAAGGGGAACCAGGAATGGCAAGGGGAACCACTGGCTTCTTTGAAGTAATGGTTGTAGGAAAATTTGTACATTCCAAGAAGGCTGGAATGACTTTATGGACACTTCAGACAAATACCTGCATATGCCTGTCTGTTCCTCCATTTCCTTGTCTAGGGTCCTGCTTGTCCTGAGGGTCTCTTAGATTCCTCTTAGATTCCTGCTTCTTCCTTCCTTAACTCCACCCAAAAACTGTCTCCCCCTGGAGGTCTTCCTTCATTAGCCTCTCCCTCTTCCCTGTTCTCCTGTCCAGCCTCCTGGGTCCTCAGATATCTTTTCTGTAAAATGAGAAATAGATGACCTCAAAGTCTCATACATTAGAGAGACCTTTTCCACCTTGACTGAGGATGGAGGGAGCCTGGTGTGACCTAGGGAGACCCATGACAAACCAAGAAATAGTATTTTCCACTGGGGCTAATTAATAAAAAGAAAAAATAATAATGACAACTGATTTAAGAAGCTAACTGAATAACTCTAGACTGACCAAGAGAAAGGCTAGAGTCTAAACTCTCAAAAAAAGTATGGGAAGTATCGTAGACATCTTGAAGCCTGAATCCCAGAGAAAGAAAAATTAGGGAGACCTGAGAGATGAAGAATTTTCTCATCCAAGAGCTACTAAGGCAAAATGAATCATGACCAGAGTGTGATGAGTTCATCTGGGAGAATCTGGGAGAAGGAAGTGTGTGTGTTTTTGTGTTTGTGTTTGTGTGTGTGTGTGTGTGTGTGTGTGTGTGTGTGTGTGTGTGTGTGTGCATGCGCGCCTGTGTGTGCCTGCCAAGAGTAAGGAAATGGACTTTAGAAAGAGTGGTGTCTGATGGAATGTCTATAGTTTTATCAAGCCAAATCTGTTGCACAGAAATCAGATGTTTTATCTAATATCTAAGCTTATAGAATTGAGCTAGCTACCTGGACAGTAATACCTAGCAAATTTACAGAGGCAACCAGAAAAAACATAAGAATAAAAAAATAACAAGAGCCAGTGTTCTCTTTGAGAAACTTAAATATCAGGAGAAGTGATGGATTCAATCCTAACAATCTTATGTTGGAAAAGGATATGGTCTTTACTGAAATGTTGAATCATGGGCTGAATTCATGCAGCGGTCTAAGGACTCAAACCTTAACTTTGAGTCCTTATCTCTTGTGTGTCATGGAAAATTGTATTGCTTGGCCTTGAAGTCCCACATCATGCTAACTGCCTTCCTCTTTATCTTCTTCAGCTTGTCAATGTTCTTCATAAAATGTGATGCCTAGAACCAAATTAAAAGCTCCCATGGTCTGACTGTGGTAGAGCATAGTGATACGCTCATCTCATGATTCTAGACACTGTCCTTGTGAATGTATAGTGTAATGCAAGACTACATTAGCAGTTTCCAGTTCCAGAATAGTGAATTGAGGAAGAAACCCTTCCCAAGTCCCTTCCAGATAACTAGGAAAACTACTTCAGAATTGGTTTAGGAGCAGGGAAGTAGTTTACTAGCCTGTCTGGAAAGTTCTATATCACTGGACTGGGATGGGAGTGAGGTTCAAGAGCAGCAACAGTCAGCAGCTGAGCCTGGAACAGTCCTCCAGTGAGGGCCTGCCCTTCTACAAACCGGTAGACCCCTAGGCAAGAGAGTCTGCAGCACAGCAAGCCCCCCACCCCCCACCCTAACACATACCACCAGTGAAGCCTTAACTCCACTGTTGACCAGTAGTGAAGCCTTGCCCTTGGAGCCTACTAGTAGATAGACCCTGTTTCCATAGCAATCCAGCAACAAGGTCCCACTCCTGGGGCAGATCAAAAACAAAATCTCTCTTCCAGGACCAGAAAGACTTTGTTACCATAGCAATCTAGCAGCAAATCCTCCACTCCTAGAGCAGGCTAGCAGCTAACCCCCAGGGAGACCCCATGCCCTGTACAAGCAGAAGAAAAGCCTATTCTCCAGAGAAAGCAAGCAGCTAAGCCCTGAAACTCAATGAAAGCCAGTACCACAGTGCAAAAAGCTTGAAACAGTGAAGTATCAGAGCCTAACTTTCACATAAAAACACCACGTCTCAAAAAAAAAAAAGGTAGAAAATATTGTGAAACAAAACAAAAAAAGAGCCTGACCATAGAAAGTTATTATGGTGATAGGGAGGATCAAGGCATACACTAAGAAGAGGATAATAGTGTCAGTGGTTATATGTGAAGCTTCAAAGAAAAATGTAGTTTGATTTCAAGCCCAAAAAAGAATTCCTGGAAGAGCTTAAAAAGGATTTTTTTTTTTAAAAAAAGCAAATTAGAGAGGTAGAAGAAAAATTGGGGGGGGAATGAGTAATACAAGAGAATCATGAAAAATCATGTACATATTGAATACAGACCAATTACAAATATATTTTGGAGATTTTTAGAAAAGAATTAGTCTGTAGAGGATCAGAGATAGATACAGAAATAAACAGTGTAAATGATGATTTTCTATTAAGTATCAGCTTTTGGTTCATAAACATAAATAAGTTCTACAGTACTTTGTGTGATTGTTTAAATCTTTATGGTGCTGGTTAGTATTAAAAATATTTTTAAATTGACTGATTCAAAAATTATTTCTCTGTGTAGATGTTAGTGATGAAGTACTATCAGTAGTTGAAGAACTGATAAAGAAATCTACTTTTGTATTGAAGATCATGACCCCATTTTGGGAAACTATAGTAACGAAATTCAGATCACATCGGTAAGTGAAGAATTAAAATTATTGAATTTAGGATTTAGAGTTAGAGTTAGTCGAAAGAATTCTTTTACTTTCCAAAGATTGTTTGCTGTTTGAATATAAGTAAATGAAAGAGTTGAGTTTAGTTGGAACAACAAGCTATTAGCTATTTTAGAATAGAGTAAAAATAAAATTTGGTAGTTAATCTAAAAACATCTGCCATTCATGTTTTATTATGATAATTGTTAATTAAATGGGTTAATTTCCTTGTTTCTTTTTTAATAGAAGTACTATGATAGCATTTTTTGTTTTTGAATGTTATTTTATTTTTTCCAACTACATGCAACAATAGTTTTCAACATTCACCTTTTTGTGAGCTTTTGAGTTCCACATTTTTCTACCCCTCTCCTTCCCTACCCTTTCCCCCTCCTAATGAAAGTGAGTAATCTGATATAAGTTATACATGTACAATCATGTTTAGTATATTTCAGTTAATCATGTTGTGAGAGAAGAATTGGAACTAAAGGGAAAAAAAATTATGAAAAAAACCCGTTTTAAAAATTGAAAATAGTATGCTTTAATTTGCATTCAGACTCCATAGTTTTTTCTTTATATGTGGATGGCATTTCCCATCACAAGAGTGTTTCCTTGATCACAGACCTGCCAAGAGGAACTAAGTCCATCATAGATGGTCATAGGATAGCATTTCTTGAGCAAATCACTCTGCTTGATGCTTGGGAAGTTCAAAAACTCATGAGAAAAAAACAAACCACCATGGAGATTACGTAAGACCTTTGCCTTCATGGAGACTTCAAGGGGAAAGTGAGTTCCATAAATTCTCTTCCTTCTTCAAATCCCTTCCCTACCAATTGAGATGGCAAGAAATATGATTCCCATTATACATGTTAAATTTCGCAAAATCTGTAAATATTTCCATGTTAACTCTATTGCAAAAGAAAAGTGAAATAAAAAAAATTATACTTCTGACTGTACTCAGTTCGTCAGTTCTTTCTCTGGAGGTGGATACCATTTTTCATCATGAGACTTTTGAAATTGTCATGGATCTTTATATTGATCCAAGTCAAGTGTTTCACAGTTGATCACTGTTAACAGTATTGCTGATACAATGTTCTGATTTGACTCACTTCACTTTCTGTCAGGTCATATAAGTCTTTCCAGGTTTTTATGAAACTATTTCATTTGTCACTTTTATCAGCACAGAGTAGTTAGTATTCCATTATATTTCTTTAGTGTAACTTATTCAGTCATTTCTCAATTAATAGCATCTCCTAAATTTTTAGTTCTTTGCCACCATAATAAGAGCTGTCACAAATATTTTGTACATATAAGTCCTTTTGAGACTCACTTTAACTCCAGTATTTATGAATGACTTAATGTTGATGAAAGAGAAATTAAATTGGCCTGCCATGACCTCATAGTCACTAAAGATGTATCATTGAATCCTGGGACACATTGAAGCATTGTTTAAAAAAAAATGTGAGAGTTTAATTTCTATTTTTGTTTTTCTTTAGTTTCCTTTCTGACTTAAGGAAATTATTTAATTTTGCCTTAATTATAATATCAAATTAGCATTGCATGGTCTGCTATTTGGATGCTGTAAAGTTTGTTTAAATAAATTTTTATGAAGAACTTTGGATCTTTCTTACAGATATGCTGACTGTATAATACTGTTACTGACACAGCTGGAAACTGGACTTCGAAAAGTCTTTACCACAGTTAATAAATGTCCCCAAAGATTTTTAACAGCAGAGGTATACATGTTTTGTTTGTTTTGTTATTCTACTTGGGAGATAATCTGAAAGCTAGCCATTTGTCTGAAGTCAGTGATAGAAAAAAATATATTGAGTTTATTTTTTTAAATCTGTTTGCTTTCTCAGTATAAGATGAGCTATTTGCATGTTACTTAATTTTCCTGAGTCTGTTTTTTTCAGACTGTAAAATGAGTAAGCAATAAATCAGTCAATAAATCTTTATTAAGTACTTAGTATATGTCAGCCACTCTGCTAGATATTGGGGTTACAGAAACAAAAATGATAGTCCCTGATCTCATTTGAACTACTACTTAACAGAGTCATGGCAGAGAGCAAAGGAGATGATCTGTGTAAGATATTTTGTGGGCTCAAAGCACTATATGAGTTTCAACCATTATTACTAAAATAATTTTATGACTAGTGAAACTGAATTATACCTTTCTGATTATCTTATTTGTTAATTCTTATTTTTTAGTAATTTGTAGGTGTAAAGTTTATTAATTTTATGATAGTTTTTGATCATTTTTTCCTATGGTAACCAAATATACTCTTTTAAACTAATGATATATGAAATAATAAGAGAGACAACATGGCATAGTGAACAAGATTCTGGGCTTGGAGTCAAGAAGAAGTGTTTAATCCAATTTTTGGCACTGATTAAGTGTGTAAACCAGGGCATACCAATTAATGCCTATGCATTTCAGACAACTCTCTTCTCACAGAGGGCATCTTACACCTGGCATTCCTGACACTGATCATCTCACAGGTCCTTCATATGGATATGAAAATAAATGCAGAAATTTCTGTGCTAGGGAAGTATGTTATTTTACTACATCCAGAATTTTAACCACAACTAAAGTCCCTCAGATGAGTACTATTTTAAACATGTCTTAATTACTGGTTTATGATGTCACAGGTCTTCTCTAATAATGCTGTTATTCAGTTAGTTTATTCATTGCCTTCCTAACCATAGGAAGTCTGTAGCCAAAAACAGTTTACTATTTGTGCTCATGTACTACTTTTTCCCCGTTTGAATAATATCTGAATTTTTCTTTTTTCTTTTCTCTTCTGAAGTCTACAACTTTTTACACCACGTTTGATGAAGTAAGTAGTTAAATTAGCATGCTTATGACATTCTTTAAATGAAGTTTTTTAACTTGTGTTAAAAAATTGACTTCAAAGGTATAGGATATGGGGGCCTCTAGGTGGCACATTGGATAGAGCACCGGCCCTGGAGTCAGGGGTAACTGAGTTCAAATCCAGCCTCAGACACTTAATGATTACTTAGCTGTGTGGCCTTGGGCAAGCCACTTAACCCCATTGTCTTTCAAAGAAACCCAAAACAAAACCAAAAACCCTAAGAAAAAAGTATAGGATAGGGGAAGGTATGGAATTGAATTAACAGTGTTATCTGGAAGCAAAGTAAGCTAATGTTTTCTTTGGATATGTTAATAAAAAGCAAAGTGACCAGGGCCAAGTAGGTCTTAATCCTGTGATATGTTTCTTTCTGGGCACTGTGCTTTTAGGAAGGATATGAATGAGCTAAGACTCTACTGGAGTACAACCAGAATGGTGAAAGGCCTCAAGATAATGCAATTTGATGATCTATTAATAAGTGAGGGCTTTAGAAGATTTTCAGGTATACTGTAATTATTGCCTTCTAGTATATCTATTAGATATATCTGGTATATCTATCAGATGACTTTCTTGTAGTATCTTGTAATATATATATATATATATATATATATATATATATATATATATACACATACATATATATATAATGTATATATATATATATACATATATATATATATATCAGATAACTTTTTTTTTTGTTAGCCACAATGGCTAGAGTTTCCCATGAGGAACTTTAGACTGTAAGAAAAAAAACAATAACATCTTCCTACCAATTAGAGGTATACAAAAGCAGGACATGTAAATTTGGCTTCAGAAAGTGAGTTTTTTCTCACTGAAAGTCTTCAAGTAAAGACCTCTTGGATATATCATTAAAGAGATTATTGTTTAGGTTTGGATCAGACTACATGACCTCTGATGTCTCTCATTATCTGTATTTCTGAGATTTTTTTTATTGCATATATTAGTGGTAGTGATGTTGAATTAATTCTATGGAGGGCAGAATTAAAAATTAACTAAAAAGTTGGGAACTTTTTATCTCAAATAAGATTATATATGTAAAGTGCTTAGCACTTAGCATAGTAGCTGGCACATAATAGTGCTATAGAAATTCTAATTATCATCATGATCTTAAATGAAAACTTATAAGTAGTATTTGCCAAAATCAAATTTTAACCTACTAAACTAAATATAAATTGCTTATTTAGATATTTGGTTACATGTCAGTAACTGAGTTCTTAAAGATATAAACTGAACACTCTTTATACACAGCTCTACCAGCAATGCAATAGTGTACTTGTGTTCTCATACTCCCTCCAACATTTGTCATTTTCTTTTTTTGTTATCTTAATCCAGTGATTGTGAGGTGATAATCAGAGTTTTGTTAATTTACATTTATCTAATAGTTATTAGAGTTTTAAAGAATTTTTTTTCATGTGCCTATTGGTAGCTTTGATTTCTTCATCTGAAAACTCACTTCATATCCCTTAGTCATTTATCAGTTGGGGAATGACTCTTATTCTTGTAAATTTGACTTAAATATTTTAAAAATGGAACCTTTATCAGAGAAATTTGCTATTAGGTTTCTCCCCACTAATTTCCTGCTGAACAGATTTTAGCTGCATTGATTTTATATATAAAACATTTTAACTTTTTTATAATGAAAATTGTCTATTTTATCACCTGCGAACTATTCTGTCTTGTTTGTTCATAAACTCTTCCCCTAGTATTAGATCTGAAAGATAATTTTGTCCTTGCTATACTAATTTGCTTATGAAGACATCCTTTATGTCTAGGTCATGCATCCATTTTTGAACTTATCTTGTTATAAGCTAATAGATGTTGCTTATGCTTAGTTTCTGTCAGATTTTCCTAATAGTTTTTTTTTCCAAGTAGTGAGTTCTTCTCCTAGTAGCAGAGATCTATCATCCATTAGGTTACTATGTTTATTTGCTTTTGTATATTTTGTGCCTAATCCTTTCTATTGATTAGTTTCTCAGCTTTTTTACCAGTACCAAATTGTTTTTTGTTTTTTTTTTTAGATTTTGGCAAGGCAAATGGGGTTAAGTGGCTTGCCCAAGGCCACACAGCTAGGTAATTATTAAGTGTCTGAGACCGGATTTGAACCCAGGTACTCCTGACTCCAGGGCCGGTGCTCTATCCACTGTGCCACCTAGCCGCCCCAAATTATTTTTAATATCAAAAACAACATTGTAGCATAGTTTGAGCTCTGCTCCTGCTAGACCCCCTTTCTTCCCATTATTTTTTTCATTGATTCCCTTGATATTTGTGATCTTTTCCTCCAGATGAATTTTTCTAGCTCTAAAAGAAATTCTTTGGTAATTTGATTGATATGGCACTGAATAAGTAAATTGACTTAGGTAGTGTTGTCATTTTTTATTATGTTGGTTTGGCTACCATAAACAATAAATATTTCTCTAATTATTTAGATTTGTTTTTATTTGTTTGAGGAATATTTTATAATTTTCATATGGTGCTTGTGTCTTATTTGAAAGGTAGACTACCAAGTTTTTTATACTCTTTATTAATTTAAGTTGAATTAAAAAAACCCTTTTCCTGCTGGATTTTTGCATCTACAAATTTACAGAAGTGGTTAGTTTCTATTAATTTTTTGGTGGCTTTTTAGGTAAACTATCATCATCTGCAAAAACTAGTGATTTCCAGGGCAGCTAGGTGGCGCAGTGGATAGAGCACCGGCCCTGCAGTCAGGAGTACCTGGGTTCAAATCCGGTCTCAGACACTTAATAATTACCTAACTGTGTGGCCTTGGGCAAGCCACTTAACCCCATTTGCCTTGCAAAAACCTAAAAGCAACAAAAAAAATCCCCAAAAAACCAAACAAAAGTGGTGATTTCCTTATCACCTATGCTTATTCCTTTGATTTCCTTTTCTTGTCTTATTACTGTATTGTACAATAATGTATAGTTATAGTAATAAAGGACACCCCATGCTTAACTTCTGATCATCATTACTGAAAATGATTGCTCTTGGTTTTAGATAGATACAGTTCTTCATAAATCTCAAAACACTATCTTTTTTTAACTCTATACTGAATAAACACTTCCTATTGCAATTTAATAGTCATACAAAAGTAAACTCTGCATATGAACTTCAGTAGTTCTTTCACTTTTTTGTGTTTTAAATACTTCCCGAAAAATATTATATTGTCTCAGTAATACCACTGTTAAGAAGTAATTATTGTGGGGCTTCGTGGTCCATTGGCAATTTATTTCTTTGTCTTTTTAGATATTAGCAAAGCAACTAAGTGATGATGAAATCAATAATCTTCCTCTTTTCCTTGGAGAACCTGCTATGGTAAAGTACTAAATACCTTCCAAATTTAACATTCTTTTTGTATGGAAATAATTTAGTCAAACAAAATAAAAATAGTTTATTTTGGTTCGGGCTAAGAGATTTGTGTTTAAAGCAATACTTCTCAATTGTTGCATTTTGATTCAAATTTCTTGATGTTTGAATTTCTGTAACTTTGTAGATTAATAGGAAGATGTTCTAAGGTTTTTTGTTTGTTTTTGTTTTTGGTGGAAAAGGGGATTGGTGGAGAGAATGGAATAGGACTAATAGGCTCTTATCTGTGTCAGACTAAATGAGGTAAAGAAGAGAAGTGGAGAAAACTGTATGGGAAAGAAGGTGAAATTTGAAGATGAAAAAATAGAAAAGAAAGAAAGAAAGTATAAGTTAAAGACTGAAAAAGAAGAATGGGAGAAAAAATAGAGGCAAGGACGGGAAGAAATGGAAAAAGTAGAGAGTAAAGAAAAAAGAAATAGAGAGTGGAGAAGAGTAAGAGAAAAAAAGAGATAAAGCAAAGAAGGAACAGGAGAAAGGGTGAAAAGGAGGAAGAGACCCTAATGCACTATAAATATTTCTCATTTGCCCTCAGAGGTCATTGACTCTTACCAATGACTTCTGTTTACCCTGGAAGGCAGAGCTTAAACCTCCAGCTATAGGAAGTCAAATTTGGTTGTCTTAATGGGAGAGAGGTCAGGAGGCAGAAGAGTTTTATAATCACTACCAATTGCTGTGAGAAGTTCTGGTCTCCATAACTCATTCAAAACTTCCCATGGATTTCTTAAATAACTTAAGTTATGTTTAAATGCTGAACAAAACCCCTTTACCTAGATCAAGATTGAGGTGGTAAAATTATATTATTAATACTTTGCTGTATGATGTATTATGCATATTTGTGAAACATGCAGAATTTTATTTTGTTGTGCCCCAAAATGGACTGTAAGAGATAAGTGTTTGCAAAAGGTTTACAGGAACTTAGGATTCTATATGTAATAGTACTCAGAACTATGACCATGAAGATAAAAGTTCTGGGTTTGATTCTGACTCTTATCATTTATTACCTGGATGACCTTGGGCAAGTTATTGAATTTCTCTGGACCTCCAGCTCCATATCAGTGAAATATGGGGGCTGGACTAGATAACTTTTAAAGCTCTTTGTATCTCCAAATCCTGTGATCCTATGCCAAAGTAAGATTTTTTATATAAAGCAAGTATGTACAGTTTATTGCATATGATATAATGATTGCTCTGAAGTTTCTCCTGAGTTATTTTTTTATTCTATAGTTGGCTTCAGGCTATTCACACTAATAAGATTACATGTGCCTTATATCCATTTATTTCTGATAGGAATTTCTTTGGGATTTCTTGAACTATCAGGATGGCCCCCGAGTAAGAGACCACTTAAGTCATGGAGAGATCAGCTTAAATGATTTTCCAAAAGAGGTTGCAAATCAACTATTTGCCTTTTCCATTGTACTCTTACTCAGATTTGTTGGAGAAGATGTATTATCAGTTTCTAAGGTAATACTATTGAAGGAAAATTATTGTCTATTATATTTGCTACCAGGTATAGTCAGTTCTCAATTCTATTTTGAATCACTTATATCTCTATTAGTAGGGAAAATTGAAAATGGAATATTTATTGATTTCATTTCTAAAATTCTCCTTGACAGATCTGTCTGCAAATTTTCTATAAATTTAATTTGAAGCAGATTAAACCACTTTTTAGAAATACCTCTGGAGGCAAAGACTTGGAAATTGAGGGAATACCATCAATTGGGGAATGGCTAAACAAGTTATGGCATATGACTATAATAGAATACTATTGTTCTATAAGAAATGGTGAGCATTACATTACATTACAGGAAAACCTGAAAAACTTAACATGAACTTATATCGAGTGAAGTGAGCAGAACCAGAATAATGTTGTATACCTTAATACTAACATTGTGTAACAATCACTTCTGATGGACTTAGCTCTTCTCAGGAGTACAGTGCTCAAAGCTAAATCTAAAAAATCTTGTGATGGAAAATATGATCCACCTCCAGAGAAAGAATTATGGAGTCTGAATGTAGATCAAACCATACTTTTTAAAAATTTTGGTTTTTGTTTTTCTTTCTTATGGTTTTTTCCTATTGTTCCGATTCTTCTTTTACAACATGACTAATAATGAAATGTGTTTAATATGTTTGTGCATGTATAACCTATGTCAGATTTCTTGCTATTTTGGGGAAGGGGATGGGAAGGGTGGGAAGGAGAAAAATTTGGAACTCAAAATTTTACAAAAATGAATGTTGAAAATTCTCTTTACATGTAATTGAAAAAAATACTGTTAAGGTTAAAAAAAATACCTCTGGATGTGTTTCTGAAAGCTAATGAGAATTGTCTAGAGTTGTATGATATGGTAGAAAAAAAAACCTTAGCATGGTTTTCTGCTCTTGGCATGCCAATAGATAACTCATTTGTCCCTGGGTGAGTCTCATATCTGAGTCTCTGGGTCACATATGTTTGTAGAATAAGAAGTTTGAACTTGAAGAGCTGTTATGAGAAACTCATTCAGGGGTATTTGGAAATATGGAGAAACTTATCCTATTGAAATTAATTTTGCTATTTCATTTCTTATTGTATGTGAATGGCAAACTCCACAATCTATTTCTTTTTGTATTGAATAAAGGGGAAAGGAATAAGCATTAATGTTTTGGTATTATGTGCTAAGTACTTTACAAATATGATCTAGTTTGATCCTCCAAGCAGCTCTATGAGATAGGTATTATAATTATTCCCATTTGACATTTGAGGAAAATGAGGCAAACTGACATGAAGTGGCTTACTTAGGGTCTGAGACCACATTTGAAAACAGATTTTCCTTAGTTCCAGTACTCTGTCCTCTGTGCTGCCTAGCTGCCTCATATAAGAAAGGTATAGGGTCTAGGAAAACAATTTGGGAACCCCTGGACTAGAGGATCAGTAAGATCTCTTTGAGCTCTAATAATATATGATTCCTTCATTCATCTAAATAACTTTTTCAAAATTACATTAAGTTTGGGGTGGCTGGGTGGTACAGTGGATAGAGAGCACTGGCCCTGGAGTCAGGAGTACCTGAGTTCAAATCTGGCCTCAGGCACTTAAAAATTACCTAGCTATGTGGCCTTGGGCAAGCCACTTAACCCCATTGCTTTGCAATAAAAACAAAAAAACAAAAAAGTACATTAAGCTAGTAAATATCATATGAGGTTCTATAAATGTTTATTAAATTTGTCTGGGGGTGGGATATACCAAGACAATTATTATTGTCATTTTAAAATTTTGTTAGAATGTCTTATTAAGTTAAAACTGTTACTGGCTATAATCTGGCCTTGTATTTCAAGTTTCATAGAATGTTAATGAACAATTTTTTCATTATATTTGTTTTCCTGTCTTCTCTTTGAGTAAACCTCTTTTAGCTCAGCCTTAGAATAGAGCTAAACAAAAGTTACAGTGATTAAGCTGATCTGTATTCTCTGTTTTTTTAAAAACCAGGAGAATGCATCAATCAAAACTTTAATCAACTGTGCAAATTGCTATTGTTCTCAATTCCATCCACTTTCTCAGCTTAAAAAGAAGGTAAGAAAGCATGTTGCCTAAAGATATGAGAGAGAGAGAGAGAGGGAGAGACTGTGTCTATATGTGTGTGTGTGTGTGTGTGTGTGTGTGTGTGTGTGTGTGTGTGTGTGTGTGTGTGTGAACGTGTTCATTTCTTTTTTTTGTTTGTTTGTTTTTCTTTAGTTTTTGCAAGGCAATGGGGTTTAAGTGGCTTGCCCAAGTCCACACGCCTAGGTAATTATTAAGTGTCTGAGGCCAGATTTGAACTCAGGTACTCCTGACTCCATGGACAGTGCTCTATCCACTGCACCACCTAGCCGCCCCTGAACTTGTTCATTTTTAAGCCTAAAGCCTAGTCATGGGATGATACTGATGGAGAACTTCAATCTGCTGTAAAGTTTTTTTCTGTTAAAAGTAGAGCAGATAATAATGACTTGGTTTGCTTTTGTGATAATTTCATCCTTCAAAATATGTAGTAGTGATGAGGAACTTGTCTACATCTAATTCTCATAAAATGAGATAGAAATAATGGAACTTTGTATGAGGTAAGAGGGAGACATTGTCTCCTTAGGATTTGTAATACAGAAGGAAAGGAAAGTTGGGAATAATATGACATGCATCTTACATTTTAGAAGATCAGATTTTAAACAGTTCAGAAGAGGAGTAGATGGGGCCATTTAATTTGAGCTTTCTCTCCTCTCTTTCTCTTCATTTTAAAACAACTTGCCATGATCCAGTCTTTGACACTGAATTGCCCTTGATTCTTGTCTCCTTCAGTCTTCACCAGCACAGTGCAATCTCAGTCATTCTCTTTTCCCCTCAATTCTTCTTTCTCTCCCCTTCTCTTCCTTTTTCTTCCCTTCCATTCCCTTTTTTTCTTCCCCTCCCCTCCCCTCCCCTCCCCTCCCCTCCCCTCCCCTCCCCTCCTATTCCCTTGGCACTATGCTAAGCATTTTACAATTATTATCTTATTTGATCCTCACAATAACCTTAGTAGATGGACAGTATTTTATAGATGAGACAGAGATAAAGTAACTTGCCCAGTATCAAAATTATTTGTAATTATCTGAATTCAGTTTTTAAGGACTCTAGGTATAAGTAGATCTTTTTCCTGTCTCAGAAGGAAGGTAAAACATTAAGGACTGGGAAAAGCTTCTTGCAAAAGCATACTTAAACTGATACTTGAAGGAAGGTGACAGTTTTCAGAACTAGAAGATGAAAGGAAAAGAGGCATTTTTCAGTCACAGGGAACAGCCAGTGAATATGCCCAGATGGACCATTTAGTTTGAGGAGCAGCCAGGTTTAAGGTGGCTTCGAAAGGTGTTGGGACAGGTTAAGGTGTGTTATAAAAGTCTTTAAAAGCCAAAGAGTGCATTTTATATTTGATCCTGGAGGTGACAGGGAGCCACTGCAGCTTATGGGGTGACCTGTGTTTAAGGAAGATTGCTTTGACAGCTGAGTGTAGGATGTACCAGAGACTAGAGACCAAACACGAAGTTACTTGTATAGTCTAGGTGTGAGATTTTGAGGGTCTGCTTTAAGGTCATGGCAATGATTGAGGAGAAAAGGTAAAACATGCAAGAGATGTTATGATGGAAAACCTCAACAGATCTTGGAAACAGATTGGATATGGTGGGCAAGAGATGGTGAGGAGTCCCAAGATGACTCCTAGGTTGCAAGCCTGTGTGACTGAGAGGATGGTGGTGCCCTCACAGTAGTAGGAAAATTAGGAGGAGGGGAGGGCTTGGGGGAAAGATAATGAGTTCAGTTTGGGACATATTGAGCTTAAAATGTCTACTGGACAACCAGTTAATTCGTTTCTAGGCCATTATAATTGCACATTCAGGGTATTAAGGAGATGCTGTAAATGTGCACCCAATAATCATTACTTTGGGTCACTTAATTTTGAACTTGTTATTTCTTTTTCACAATTTACTTGTAATTTATGCATTCCAGGCAGTAAAATGATTTTTTGGATAAAAATACTAAAAATAGAGTTTAATGGGTTTCTCACATGCATTTCATTCTAAATTTGGTATCATTTTGAAAAATATATTTATCAGATAATATTTTTTAAATTACTTAAAATTAATTATATTTTGATTTCCTAGATTCTGTATTGTGAGAAAAGCATCAGAATATGGCCTCAACTTCCATTAGTGCCAGTGGAACAAATTCAGGAAGCAACCAGGTATGCCTGAATCTAAAGAAAGGTAGGGCAAGTGTTGTATAGTCATGGAGTTAGGTGATCTTCATTGGCCTTTGATCCTTGGCGTTAAAATTATTTCTTATTCAGAAAAACTTTTTAAAAATCAATACTCAGATACCCACTTGGCTCTATGATCTCCTCAATGAGGGAATTTCCTCCAGCTATTCAGGCCACAACCCACCTTGCCTGCTCATCTTGTGCAGTGTCTGTTCTTGTCTTGCCATGATTTTGCCTCCGGGGACCCAGTCACTTTGTTGAGAATGCTCCTCTCCCTCTCTGTCTTTTGTTCTAGGGAGGGAGGGGACCAGTTGAGTGGATAGACTTTCAGATATCTCTGGCTTTCATTAAAATGGTATGCAGACCCCTTTTGTTTTATGATTCTTGGATTTCTTTGATGAAATTTTTTTTATTATGTTTCTTTTGTAATTCCTTACTTAGAATGTATTGCACCCTGCTCTTGCCCACTATACCCCTCTCCACTGTCCTTTGAGTGGTCTTCAGTTTTATAGATATCCACTATTTATACTTGGTCTAGTCTGTTTTTCTCATTTTCATTTTTTTCCAATTCCACTTCATCTCTAAGATGAAACTTAATAATAATAAAATTGCATACAGTTCTTCACACCAAAAAAACTTCCTTAGTTTAGCATTTTATAGTAAAATGCTTATTTCATTAAGGAAATATTACTGCTCCAAAGTTATAGGACAGGAAACTAATAACAGTAGGGTTGTCCTGTGTTTGTGTATTTATACACACATATAAATGTATTAATGCAAATATGTCCTTTGCAAAAGTTGAATTGAAAAGACCACTAATTTATAATTGAAGCAACCTAACTAAACTTAACAAGTACATTTTATATGACTGAAAAAATATTTGGGAGATGTTATGTATCAAAGTCATGAAAAGCAGACTGTTTAGACAAACTAGTTGCATATTCATTTAGTCAAATATGAAATTTTAAAATTTTAGTTATAAATCTAAAATTTTATATTTTTCAGATTAGAAGACACTCCTGAAACCAATGATTGCCATCATTTGATTATAAAAATTTCCTCTGAACTCCAACATTACATGCTACAGGGTGACTGTAATTTGAGTAACTTGCTGGATAATCCTCCCACAGCAAAGTAAGTCAAAGCATCTTGAGTATCGTTATATTATTTTCAAACTTATTATTTATTTTTAAACATTAAATTTTTTTTTTTTTTGAGTTCTGATTTTTCTTCCTTCCCCACCCATTGTAAAGGCAGGGAATATGGAATCAGTTATTCATGGGAAATCATGAAAAACATTTCCATGTTGATCATGTTTCTAAACAGAGCCAGAAAAAAATAAAGAAATTAGAAAATTCATGCTTCAGTCTGCATTCACTCTTATCAGTTCTTTTTCTGGAGGTGGAAAACATTTTTTCATAAGTTCTTCAGAATTGCCTTGTACTGATCTTTCATAGTTGATTATTGTGTCCTATTACTGTTACTATGTACAGTGTTCTGGTTATGTTTGCTTTATTTTGCATCAGTTCAGGTTTTGCAAAACTATCTAGCTTATCATTTTTTGTAGCACAATAGTATTCCATCACAATCATATCATACTTGTTCAGGCATTTCCAATTGATGGGTGTTCAATTTTCTTGAGCATCATTAAAGCATTTTTTTGTTTGCAAGACCTGTATTTTAAATTTTGTAAATTATTTTTTGTAACTGAGAGATAGTTTTCTAGTTCCTAGAACTATGCAATAGATACTTGTTATGAATTAAATGAGTAAGAAGACTGCCAGGTGTA
This sequence comes from Macrotis lagotis, assembly GCF_037893015.1. NCBI lineage: Eukaryota > Metazoa > Chordata > Mammalia > Peramelemorphia > Peramelidae > Macrotis > Macrotis lagotis. The sequence goes on from NC_133662.1 coordinate 189,970,751, forward strand.
TCAACATAAGTTTTAGGAAATTTGCTGTTTTTTTCACAAAAGTTACTCATATTTTGAGAAAGTATCCTTTGTGAGTTCATTTTAAAGCATGTGGTGATTAAAGCTTTCTTTCTTGATTTCTAGATGGTCCCTTTTGCTTCATGAACTTTGCAACAAACGCATCCGCACTTTATATTGTCCACGGTCTGTCCTTGAAGTCCTTGTAATTCTTCAGAAAATAAGTGTGCAATGCCACCTAGTGTCTGATCAAATTATTGCCACTACAGAAATAAGATTTAAACAGTGGATGCAAAAGACACTTCGGTCTCGCCAGAGACAGAACTATCTACGCATGTTAAGCAGGTTCATAAAATATATATTTTGGATGTGGGAGCAATACTATAACATTCACTTTAGGTGTAGTTTTAATTTCTTTATTCAGTGAAAGCTGAAGTTTAAGACTTCTACTTTTAAAAAATCTTAGATTTTTCATATTTAGTAAATGTGAAATCTGTCTACTAAAATGAATTTAATATCTACTAGCAGCAGCTAGAAAAAGCATGGTGTGGTGGCTCAACCTCTAGTCTGAAGTCAGGAAGACCTGGGTTCAAGTCCTACTCTGATCCATATGCTAGTTGTGTCACCACTAAAACCTGAATTTCTGAATATTCTCTAGGATAAATCTAAGTTTCCGATTTGTGTTGGTGGAGGGGAGTCCTCAGACGGCAATGCTCAGGTCAGTTGTTTACCTTTATAGAGTAAGGGAAGGTGGTAACTTAGCTGAATTGATGACAGCTACTAAGAGAGGGCAATTGTTTCACCAGATGACTTGCCCTGAAGCAAAGACTTCCTGCAGAGAGTGCTTCTTTGACCATGTCCTAAAGGAAGGAAGGAAGGGATAATTTGAGGAGGTCAGGAGAGAGTGCATTCTCTTAACTGTGTGTGAGTCAGTGCCAATCATCTGGAGCATCATGTGTGAGCAGCTGAGGAAAAGGTTAGGAAGTGAGGTCCAGAGAGGCTAGGGCCAGATGTTGAAGGACTTTGAGGATTGTAGTAGGGCAGTGACATGGTCAGATCTGTGCTTAGGAAAGATCCCTTTGATAGCTAGACAGAGTGGCAGAGGTAAACAGATTTTTTTCAGTAGAAAAGTAATTTTTGAGATGCAGAGAACATTTTTAGTAAACTCTATTTTATTTTTAGTATCAAGCTTTTGTGTCCTGTACTCCAGCTAATATTATTGCTGATCACATTGGAATTGGTCAACATTCATACTGTTAATGAAAAAAATATTTGTGAATACCAGCAGTACTTAAAGTAAGTATATAATATTTTTAAATGAACTAAATAGCTCATTCTGTTGTTTTTACTTGTCCATTCTCTTTGACTATCTTCTTTTTTTTTAACCAATAGATTGATGTATTTATTAAGCGTTTTCCTCTAGACATTTATATAGGATGGAATATCTAGTCCTGGAAGGAACTGTAGAAGCCAACCAGTGCAACCCCATTATTTACAGATGCAGAAATTGAGGTAGGGAAGTGACTTGCCCAGTATCAGAGATAGGATTTGAATCCAGTTCTTCAGTCTCCATAGTTTATCATCTTTCCACATTGTTCCCCTGAGATGGCATATAGAAATATAGTGAATCTTTTCAATGTTTCTCTTTTATTTGAGAATAGAGGAGTGTTGTTATTGGCACAGATAAAATGAATATTTCTATGCAACCATCAAAAGCCATTAAATACATCCTGCTGTCTCTAGATATATAAGAGAGATGTATTCTGCAAACCTTTCAAGCAGACATATTAAGATACTTTAAGGAGAGAAAGGGTCATGAATGAAACAGGCTAAACCACCACTATTACCCTCTACTCAATGAAAGCCTACATGTAGGACCTCATCTCTGAGACCCCAGATAATAACAGTATCCCCCTTGGGCCACACTTCCAACCTAGCCCCACTTCCATCAGCAAGGATGATGGTAATATGGTTCTACCAGCACAACCACTCCCTAAATCAACCACTGACCTATTTCCATCAGCAGGCAGGAGAGCTAGTACAGTGGAAAAATCACCTCTGTTCAGACAACCAAAGAAGTAGCTCATTACCCCTTTTTTTTTTAACAAAGCCCTTGGAATAGTAGTAACCTCTGCCCCGATCCCTTCCTAGCTCCTGCTACTATCTTCCAGAAACAGATATTGTTTTATCACTTAAAGAAATGCTAAAGATGGTTTTTATACATAGCCTTGTGCCTCTTTGTATTCCAGCTGAACTGGATCCTTGCCATTTAGCTTTCCAGGCCTCACTTCTGCCCTGCTAATGCACCAGTGGTAAGGATCCTTTAGAGACCTCTACCCTTTGTGATGGTAGAGTGGCAGTTATCTGTTCTTCCTTCTGGAAGAGGACCAGTGACATCAAGAGGGCACTGTTTTGCCTTGCAGTGAATTGGATTTTCTGTTTGTCTCCTCAGCATTAAGCATATGAGGGCATTGCACAGTTAAGTGTTTAACAATTGTGTTCCCAATTAATTTATACATTCATATGTAATTTATACATACACTTAGCCTCAATGGTTGCTAAAAAAAAGATCCAGGCTGTTTTTTATATGATAAATTCTTATTCTATCTGAATGACTTAGAGCAAAATATTTTTGGCAGAGCTGAATTTTTCAAATATTGGAGAGGACAACGTATTTCCAAAATGTCTAAAGCCTCCTCTAGCATCAGGGCCAAAAGACCAGATTAATCTCTGGAGCTTCTTTGCCTATATCCTAAGCTCTGAAAAATACAGGGACACATGGGGTCATGGAGCTACAAAGATCACATTAACTCTTTGAAAAATTTTTGAGGCTATAGCTGGTAGTCAAAGCAATCTCCTTTACATTTGCTCTGGCAACTCAAAATTTAGAGCTTTGAATAGCATGGTATAGTAGAAAGAATGCTCAACTTAGAGGAAGTTGATTTGAATTGGGTGTTAGTTCCTTGGTCTTTTCTCTGAACCTCAGTTTCCTCATCTGTAAAATAGGGTTGGTGTAGATAATACATGGGGTCTCTTCCTGCCCTCAGTACAGTCCTCTGAGCCTAGTGATTGCTAGCTCAAGTTAAGTCAGCAGAATGACGAGGCAGCAAAAAGCCCAGCAGATTACACCAGACTTAATAGAGGTATGGTGTCCTAGGGTAGTGATGTCAGACTCAAATAGAAATGGGGCCACTGCCCTCATACAGACTTATGTGGCCAGATATTGGCTTAATTTTACAATGTAACATTCTTTAAGTTTTAGTATAATTATGCAGATTTCATTAATTATTTCTCAGTGGCTTCTTAATCAGGTTCAGGCTCCACTTGGGAGTGTAATGGTATGCATTGTCTTGATGTTTCTGACCTAGCTCAAAGTAGATGATGGTTTCACTTTATTCTGCATTGATCAAACTATATCTTGAAGTATTTATGTTTTCTTCTGGGTACCACAGTTTAAGATAGATTTTGATAAACTGGACCATGTCCAGAAAAGTATAACTTAGGGCAGTAAGGGGAAAGAGGGACCAGAAGTGTGATTGGAAATCATAATATATTAAGAATAGTTTGGGGGAGAAAAGGACTTGGTGAGAGGAGAAAACATTGTAACTATCTTTGAATACTTGAAGATGAAGAAGAGAAATTTTTTTCTTTGTGGCTCTAAAGGGGAGAACTTGGGGTTGGAAAAAGATTTGAAAGCAAATTTTGATTGAATTTGAGAAATAGTTCTCTTAACAGATTTTTCTAAAGAGATAGAATAGACTGTTTTTCGGGCTGATTTCTATCACTGGAATTTTGTTCAGGCGGAGGCTTGCTAAGCCTATCAGGAATATTGTAGAGAAAATACCTGGGTTAAGGTTCTATGATTCTAATATTTGGTTAACTTGTATCTGGATGTTTGAGAATCTGTGAAACAGTTCTGGCAGAAGTTTGCATTTTTTTTATATTATTTAAACCTAATATTTACTGTCAGGAAAAATTTACTTTTCTTCTAGATTATCTGCTTTGACTTTGAATTTATGTTAATTTTTTCATGTTTATTCCTCGGAAAGGTCATCAAGTCTATTTAATAAGCACCTAAAGATAGCTGGGAAAACAAATATCTTTTCAAAACAAATCTCTTTTCAAAAGAACCAACATTTAGTCTAATGACTTTGTGCCTTCCATTTTATGCGTTGGTATAGAGTAAACAATTCAAGTCTTAATGGATAAGTGGGATAAATTTCTACTTTAATACATTTTTCTCATATTTTCTAATTGCCCCAATCTTAGAATCCTATCAGGTATTTTTTAGAGCCTATTTGTATATAGTATTGTATCAAGAGAATGATATATATATATATATATATATGTATATATGTATATATGTATGTATTCTGCTTAGTCTAGGCTTGTTTTTGATTTAGAAAGAGGATAGTTTGATAGCATTTGGGAAAAGAATAGAAAGCAATTTAAATAATCAGAGTAATTGATAGATAAACCAGTATCAAAAAAAGGCACATTTTACTAATCTATCTCTTTTTTTTTTTCCCAACAGGTTCTTAAAGTCAGTCTTACAGTATACTGAGAACTTGGTGACTTATTCCAATCAAGAAAAAAACAAATGGGATGAATCCATCAATATTACACATATAGTCTTAGTAAAAATATGGGCTTTTAGTGAAAAAAAGCAAATGTTAATACATTTAGCCAAGGACTCCCCAAATAAAGCTATTTTATGAAAATTCTTCATGAATCAAAAGGTAATAGTATAAAAGTTTTCCCTTCTGTTATTTCCTCTTAGGTTGAAAATTCTTGAAACCTAAAATATACTTTCAGCTTCTCCTCTAAGAATTTGGGTGCTGTCCCACTGGGTGCATATATATTCAATATTGAAATGAATTTATTATCTATGGTACCTTTTAGGAGGATAAAGTTTCCTTCCTTATCTCTTTTAACGCTATCTATTTTTGCTGCTGCTTTGCCTGAGATAAGGATTGCTACCTCTGTTATTTTTTTTACTTCAGCTGAAGCAAAATATATTTTGCTCCAACTTTTTACCTTTACTCTATATGTATCCCTCTGCTTCAAATGAGTTTCTTGTAAGCAGCATATTGTAGGATTCTGGTTTTTAATCAACTCTGCTATTTGCTTACGTTTTAAGGGAGAGTTCATCCCATTCACATTCAAGGTTATGATTACTAATTCTTTATTGCCCTTTGTGCTATCTTCCCTCTGTTTGTATTTTTCCCCCTTCCCCCCCCTTTTATCCATATTCCTCAGTATTTTGTTTGTGAATACCACCCCCTTCAGTGTGTTTGCCCTCCTATATCACACCCTCCCCTTTCTTTCCCCTTTCCCTTTTTCCCTTTTCCTTTCCCTTCCTTTTGTTATTTCCCCTTATTTTCCCCACTCCCCTTCCCTTTCTCCATCCCCCCTCCCCTTTTCCCCTTTTAATACTTGAAAGGTTAGATGTTTTATAAGTTAACTGAGTATGTGTAGGTTGACTTTAAGCCAAGTCTGATGAGAAGAAGATTCAGGTGTTTCTCCTCTGCTGCCTTCTTCCCCTCTATTACCATAGGTTTTTTGGTACCTCTTAGTGTAATGAGATTTGTCCCATTCAATCCCCTCCCTCCTCCTGTCTCTTTCCTGTCCCCCTTTTTAGGGAGGTAGTGTATTTTTTTAGATCATTCTAAGTCATAGAAAATTCTGAATGTCTGTCCCTTCTAGTTCAGTATATTCTATCGAAGTCAAAATTCCTGAGAGTTATTAGAGTCTTTCTCCCAAGTGGGCTTAAAGCCAGTTACATCCCATTAGATAGCAGTCTCATGGATAGGTCATGGATGTCCATCATTTCTGACTAGGTATATTCTATCTGTTAGAGTTACATTTTTCAGGATTTATGAGAGTCTCTTCCCCCCCTCCCCCCATGCTGGGATATAGCCAGTTTCAACTTACTGGATTGCATTTTTTTTCCTTTTACTGCCCCCTCCTTTTTTTTTTTTTTACCTTTTCATGTGTCTCCTGAACCTCCTGTTTGATGTCCAAATTTTCTGTTTAGCTCTGGTCTTTTCATCAGAAATTTTTGGAATTCTTCCATTTCGTTAAATGTCCATCTTTTTCCCCTGGAAGAAAGAGAAGGCTTAGCTTTGCAGGAAAGTAGATTCTTGGCTGCATTCCAAGCTCCCATGCTCTTTGAAATATCTCGTTCCAGGCCCTTCGATCCCTTAAAGTTGATGCAGCCAGGTCCTGTGTGATCCTTACTGTAACTCCTTGATATTTAAATTGTTTCTTTCTGGCTGCTTGCAGGATTTTCTCTTTTATCTGATAGTTCTGGAGTTTGACCACAACATTCCTTGGTGTTTTCATTTTAGGATCTTTTTCTGGTGGGGATTGATGTACTCTTTCAATAACTACTTTGCCCTCCGATTCGATGATGTCAGGGCAGTTTTCCATCACTAGATCCTGTAATATTGAGTCCAGGCTTTTTTTCCTCTTCAATGTTTTCAGGAAGTCCTCTATGATTTTCAGGTTGCCCCTCCTTGATCTATTCTCGAGGTCAGTGGTTTTGTTGATGAGGTATTTTACATTTGCTTCTATTTTTTCTATTTTTTGATTTTGTTTAACTGACTCTTGCTGTCTCATGGAGTCATTAGTTTCTGTAGGCTCCATTCTTTTTTTGGGGGGGAGGAGTTTTCTTCATTAACCTTTTGCAACTCCTTTTCCAATTGGTCAATTCTACTTTTGAAAGAGCTTTCCATTTGACCAATTGAGGTTTTTGAGAGAATTAATTTCTTTTTTGCATTTGCTCATTTGAGGATCTGAGAGATTTATTCTCCTTTTGTGTTTGTCCAATTGTACTTTCTAAGGTTTTGTTTTCTTGTTGCAAGGTATTAATTGTCTCTCCCAGATTTTTAAGTTCCTTCCTTATTTCTTCAAGGAAGTCTTTCTGTGCTGGAGACTAGATTGTATTCTCCTCAGAGGTTCCAGGTCTCTCTGAGTTGGGGTCTTTCCCTTCCAGGAATTTTTCTATGGATTCAGCTTTTCGCTGACCCTTCTTCATTATGCGAAGACCTTGAGTTGGGAGGGGGCTGGTTCACCTGGGCTTGGGATCGCTAAAGGCTTTACTGAGTGCAGTTTCTCTGTCTGGCCAGTAGGAGATGCTGGTTGCTTTCTCTGGAGTGTCTGTGACCTTGGTTGAGAGGCCTTCTCCCTTTGCTTGAGGGAGGGAATTGGAGCTATTGAATTCTTTTGCTTTCAATCAATGGTGGGCTTTACCCTGGCCTGAGGTCATTCCTCAGCTGGGCTGGTTCTTTTACTCACACACTGGAGCCTGAGGCAGAAGTAGTTTGCAATTGTTTGTTTTGGAGGAGGCCTCAGTGCAATGGAGGCGTCAGAGTAGCCCAGCAATGGTGTCCGCAGCTCTCCTGCACCAGACCTCTCCCCACAGCCCCTTCCCCAAGCTCCAGGGGGACAGCACCAACACCAGTGCCTCTGCTTCTCCGGGGACCCAAGCCCCTTTCATCCAACCCCACCGCTGATCCAGAAGGTCCGGCTCTCGGGCCCTCAGACTCCCGGTTCCAATTCAGCTGTCAATCTGCCTGATCCAGGGCTGATCCTCCCCAGACTCACCCCCCCCTCCCCCCACTCAGCCAAGACTGCTGCGGGAGACAAATCCTGAGGTAGATGTTCCTTCTCCTGGCTTTTCTTTCTGGGTTTTGTGGATTGGATTTCTTTTAAGTGGTTTGTTTCATGTGATAGATGGGGAAGAGATCAGGAGACTTTAGAACTGTGCCTGTCTTCTCTTGCCATCTTGGCCTGAAGTCTAAAATATACTTTCTCAAGCTTCTTTAAATTCTATGCACATAGAAAGCCAAGGAAGGTTATAGCATTTGATTTAAGGAAAAGTAATTCTACCAGATTAAGTAATAGAAATTTAGAAATTTCACTGTTTGCATTAAATATTTGTTTTCATCTATACCTTTAAGTCAAACTGTGAAAACTTTTTTTAGTGTTCACTTTTTTTTTGGCCAGGCAAAATGGGGTTAAATGATTTGCCCAATGCCACCCAGCTAGGTAATTATTAAGTGTCTGAGACCGGATTTGCACCCAAGTACTCCTGACTCCAAGTGGTGCTTTATCCACTATGCCACCTAGCTGCCTTAACGTTCACTTTTAAGAGGAACCAAAAAAATTCATTTTACTAAAACAAATGACCCAGTGGAACAGTGGGAAGAACACTAGTTTTATAGTCAGAGGAACTAGTTTCAAATCCTGCTTTTAATCCTAATACTAGTGTGACTTTGGAAACTTAACCTCAGCATTCTTATCTGTAAAAAAGCTCAAATAGAAATGGGAGCTAGAGCACTAAACCATACATAAAGATCCTCATGGTCCGCATATCAACTTAGAAACTCATATCATCTGTGTTTTACTCTTTTATTTTAAAAATTTGTTAGATACTTCCCATTTACATTTTAAAAAACTCAGGCTGACTCCTGAACTAGATGACCTCTGAGGGTTCCTTTCAGTTGTGAATCTATGATCACATTAAATCATCTCTGTGAATTGTAGTTTTAGTCATCAGTTTTATTTGAGTTTCATCAACCTCTAATTAGAAAATTACTGACAGGAGTATGTGAATTTGTCCTGTCAGATTAGATAAATAATTCCATGTTGCTTTATATAGGTATCTTTTTTTTTGTACTACTGAGGAAAATCAACTAAACTTATTTTGATTTAAGTTTCACTTTTTTTATTCATGGTAGCAGAGGTTTTGATTGTCCTAGACTTTTACAGTGATCAGTGCATGACCAGAGGGAAGAAACTTGTTTAACCTCATCTTAGGGTGCATTGTTGAAAACGTTTTCTGCAATAAAATTAAGTTCTTTTATTTCTAAGCTTCTACAGTGTTTGATATAATTTTTTCCTGCAATAATGGAATTATTTGATGATGTAGGGATTTTTGGTTAGTACCAAATGTACAAAGAACTCCCACAGGGCATGCGCTCACAAGGGGTCAGAAGAAGTGATACTGAGACATCCTGAAGGTCTCATTAATGAACTTTAGAATTGATCCTATATAGCATGGGAGACACTGGCACAGGATTGCCCAGCATGGGGTGCCCTCATCAATGAAGGGGTTGCACTCTGAGGAAGGCAAAATGGAAATGGCTCAAAGGACATGTAATATGTAAGTTTAGAGTACCCACCCCAGGTGTTCATATAAACTATTTGTGCCCAACCTGTGGAAGAACATTCTAAGCTCATTCTAAGTTTATTATCATTTCTTTAATTGCTTTATTTAAATTTTCTTATGCCAATGCTTTTAAGCCTTAATGCAGTTTTATTTTTATTTTACAGATCTCTGTGAAGACTTACCTTTTTCTGTGTTGCTCATTTATTAAATAATATGTTCATTTGAGAGGCATTCTATTAACTCTAAGAAAGCTTAAGGAAAGTAAAATATATCTTCTTATTCTAAAAGCACTAAAGCACTGTGATTGTTAATATGGTTTTACAAAGCTACCTACCCTTTTTTCTTTTTCCTGAACAGGTTTCAGCTTCCAGCTTGATTTTTTAAGTCTGTAACATTCAACTTTGTAGTTCCAAAAGGTTTTGCTTCATTTTGTTTTCTGTGAACTTAAAAAATGTTTTATTGATTTGTGTGTGTGTGTGTGTGTGTGTGTGTGTGTGTGTGTGTGTGTGTGTATGAATAGGGGACAGCTAGGTGGCACAGTGGACAGTAGACAGAGCACCGGCCCTGGAGTCTGGAGGACCTGAGTTCAAATTCGGCCTCAGACACTTAATAATTACTTAGTTGTGTGGCCTTGGGAAAGTCACTTAATCCCATTGCCTTGCAAAAAAAAAGTGAATGTAGGTGTGTGTGTGTGTGTGTGTGTGTGTGTGTGTGTGTGTGTATGTGTGTATATATATATGTATATATGTATATATATTTACATATATGTATATATAGATTTAAATAATATATAAGTAATAATATATTATGTATCTATATATTTTAGAGATTTAAAGATAGGTAGATAGGTAGATATTTGAATGACTATCATGAATCTCCCTCTTTCCCCCTAGTCTTTTTTTCTCCTAGTCCTGGGAGAGGGGGAAAAAGCCCTTGTAACATCTGAAAATGTATGTACTTGAGTTCATCACCTCTTCTCCAGAGACTCTACCACCCTTCCTCTCTCCCAGACTTAAAATATTAAGTATCATCCTTAACAACTGGCTTTTAACTCTTCCCTTCCAGCACATCAAATCTGTTGCCAAGTCCTATTGTTTCTACTTTTGTTGTATTTCTCCTCTATATCCCCTTTTCTCTATTGACTGACATATTCTCATCCTGGTGCAGGTCCTTATCATCTCACACACAATAGAAGAGTCACTCAGCTATCAAAGTGGAGGTCTGATCATGTCATTTCCTTACCCAGTAATGACACTTTGGTTCTCTGTTAATTTTGTGTATCAAATATAGAAACCTCTGTTTGACTTTTAAAGCTCTTCATAACCCAACTCTTTATCTTACTAGTAAGTCTTCTCACACCTGGCTCTCCTAAATACATTCTATTATTGAGTGAGTACTCCTGCTTGAGACAATATGTTTTTCAGCTTCATTTTGAAAATAGTTTTTATTTACGTATTTTTCTCATCATCTTAGTTATCCTCACTTTCTCTTATACTCTCGCCAAAAGCCATCACATATAAAATGATATTCTAAAAAACAAAACGTAAAAATAAAAAAAAAGGGAAAAAAATCACTACTGATCAGTACTTGGAAAAAGTCCGAAAATTTTAGTGTGTAACTACTGGGGACCTCCCACCTCCATGAAGGAGTGGTTTGATCTTTATAATTTTATTACATTCAATTTTAATTCATGCATTGTTTTTTACATTTACCTTGCTGTACATTTACATTGTATATATTGTTTCCTTGGACCTGCTTCACCATGCATCAGTTTATATCTTTCTAGATCTTTTTCTTATGTGATTCATCACATGAATCATTTCTTACAGCTTTCTGTATCCTTAACAACTGGCTATGTATCTTTGTACCATAATTTATTTGGCCATTCTCTAATTGATGAGAATCTACTTTGTTTCCAAATCTTTTCTATGGTAAAAAAAAATAATATAAATATTTTGGTATATATGGAAACTTTTTTCTATCAATACTTCTTTGGAATAGCAGCCCAATAATTTTTTTTTTTGTAGAATTTGGACATTTTAGTCATTTCATTTATTGCTTTCCACAATGGTTGCATCATTTTGCAGCTTCAGCAACATTATATGACTATTTTCCCCTAACCTCTTCAACATTCACTATTGTCTTTTTTTTCTCATTTTGTCACTAATTTGCAGGGAGTGAGGTGAAACTTTAGGGTTATTTAATTATGCATTTCTTATTAATGATCTAGATCATTTTTTTCATGTGATTGTATATATTTTGCAATTCTTTTTTTGAGACTGTTCAAATCTTTTGATAACATATTGGGGGAATGACTATTAGTTGTGCATGTGTGTGTACACATGTATATGTGTATATATATTTATATAAATAACATTTATTAATTATATTTTATGACCACCAATCCCTTATTGGGGAGATTTGATATGAAGATTTTTCCCCATTCAACTTGTTTCCCTCTTATCCTAGGTGCATTAATTTTTCAATTTCATATATTTAAAATTATTTTCTTTTGTAATGAACTCTCTTAATGCATCTCTGCTCATAACTATGAGATGAATATAATCTGTTTATTTTCTGTTTTTAATAGTATTCATTTATAATATATTACAGAATATATGTAACGTGTTTGTCTAAGCCTAATTTCTGCCAGACTCCTTTCCATTTTTCACAGCAGTTTTTGTCAAATAAATTTTTTCTTGTGTAATTTATGTTTTCAGTTTTATTGAATATTGAGTTTCATCCATTGTTTTTGTCTAATCTGTTCCATTGAGGTCTATTTTTTAACCAATAGCACATGGATTTGATGACTGCTGTTTTATAACATGGTAATAAAACTCTTCTCAAAGCCTCTATTTAAAGAAGGCTTTTAGGCTAGTCAACTTTTTATTTTGTACCAGCTGTAACTCTTGGCCTGGTATCCACCATGATCGTGCCTCAAGAATACCCCATCACAAGGAAACTTATCTCGGCATATACCAGTGAAATAAATGTCTTATTGCTCCTATGTAATATGTAATTTATTATACATGCATTGTGCTATATGGAGAAGATACCAGACACTGAGCCCTTCCTTGAACTAAACTGCCTAGCATTCCAACATTACTACAGAGAGTGCAGCTACAATGGGCTGAACATGTTAGCATGCCAGATATATGCTTACCCAAAATACTATTTTGTGGAGAACTCCCACAGGGCATGTGCTCACAAGGGGTCAGAAGAAGTGATACCGAGACACCCGGAAGGTCTCATTAATGAACTTTAGAATTGATCATATAGCATGGGAGACACTGTTACAGGATGGGGTGCCCTCATCACTGAGGGGGTTGCACTCTATGAGGAAGGCAAAATGGAAATGGCTCAAAGGACATGTGATATGTAAGTTTAGAGTACCCACCCCAGGTGTTCATATGGACTATTTGTGCCCAACCTGTGGAAGAACATTCTAAGCTTGAATTGGTCTGATCACTACAGTAGTACATACTAATTTGTTTCAATCTTAGTGATATCATTTTGGTCATATTTGATGATGGAAAAGAACCAATCATACAAGAATTAAATATATATGCACATACACTTTAACCTCAAGCCAGTTGTATCATGATAAAGACATTGAATTTTTATAGTCAGTCCATTACATTAATAAAATTGGTCTTCTCATCTTCTGCAATATATCCTGGTCCCTAAATTGGAATAATCTTTATGGTAACCCTTTTACTTATGCTCTTCATGACTACATCAATTCAACTTCCATTTAAATTGAGCTGCCTGACCAGTCAATTCTTCCATTTTTTACCAGCTGAAATCTGGCTAGACTCCACCATAATCATGGCTTTATCACCATGAGGAAATTCGTCATCCTGAAAGATTATATTTAGGTACTCATTGATTAGAGAGCTGAGCAAATAAATCTACCCACATACTTCATTTAGACAACTTAAGGTTTTTTTTTTAGGCTCTTTTTGCAAGGCAATGGGGTTAAGTGGCTTGCCCAAGGCCACACAGCTAGATAATTATTAAGTGTCTGAGGTCAAATTTGAACTCAGTACTCCTGACTCCAGGGCCAGTTCTCTATCCACTGCGCCACCTAATTGCCCCTAGGGACAACTTTAAAGGCAACCAACTCTTCATTCTATCACATCTTGAGCTAGACTCAACCTTGATTCTGACACTAAGATAAATACCTCATTCTTAGAAAACTCAACATTCTGATATATTACCCCAATAGTAAGGGACTTGGGCCAGTAGGTAGTCTAATGAATATACTGTTGGACTTTAAGTCAGGAAGTCTCAAGACACCAGCCACGTGACCCTGGGAAAGTCACAACTGTATTCATCTGTAAAAATGAGTTGTAGAAGGGAATGGCAGAAACAGCAAAAACACTAGTATCTTTGCCAAGAAAACCCCAAATGGGGTCACAGTCACAAAGTTACTAAACAATAACAACTAATTGCTCCAGTGTACTTTATCTTTTATTATGAATGCCAGTAGCTCAACCTGGGAAGTCTATCCTGTAAAACTAAATCCTTGGTATTCACAACCTCATCACTACCCCTTCCTCATTGATTAGAATGGCCAACAGCCATTTATGTCACTGCCACGTCTCATCTAGGAGCTTTTTAGGTGTGAATTAAATGTTTGACCAAATATAGACTAATGATATAAATATCCAAATGGCCCCTTGGCAGGGAAAGAAAAAGGTTCCCCTCTTCTGGATTAGAGAGTCAAGTCATGGACTTTATAGTCACCATTTGTAGCCATCATTTAGGAGGAGACTAGGAGCAGAAATCTCATTTCCAACCTGGCTGCACTATTTTGGGACTTTTCTGACTTTTTTTTTTACCATTCCTTCTATTTTGGGAACCACCCCCTCTCTCACTCTTCACCTTCCTTTTGAGTTTTGCCTTCTTTCTTTTGATGGTAAGATCCTTGAAGGTAGGTACTATTTTTTTTTTGTATTTGTAACCCCAGCACTTGGCACAGTGTGTGGAACCTAGTAGGTATTTAATATTTATTGACTCAACTTTGTTGATATGCCTTGGGACAAAGAATGGAGCTTTTTGGTTTTTATTTTTGCAAGGTAATGGGGTTAGATGACTTGCCCAAGGTCACTCAGTTTGAAAAATTTAATGTCTGAGGCTGGATTTGAACTCATGTTCTCCTGAATTAAGGGCTGGTGCTCTATCCACTGTGTCACCTAGCTGCCCAGCTTTTTTTTTTATTTGAATTTTATTTTATTTTTAATGACTTTAGTATGATGAGCCTCCCTGTGACCCATTTGTGGCTTTCGCAGAGGATCTGATGATGCCACTTTATTCTAGAATGTAGTGTGATTGGGTAAAAACAAAACCCCCAAACTTCATTGGGTTTGAAATCAGAGTCCTTCAAGTTTGAGTCTTAGCTCTTTTTCCAGTGGGAAGAATCTCTCTCAGCTTCCTTGTCAATATAGCACAGATGATAATAATGTTTGCACTGAATGCCTCTTGGGGTTGCTGTAAGAATCGAATGAGATGTGTGCAAATCGCTTAGCAAAACATGCATTATGCAAATATCAGCAACTCTTTTTTTCCACCCATGAAAGAGCTTTGATTTTCTTTAGGGGTCTTTGCGAGCATTTTGTCAGTCTTTGCAGTTCTTCTCGGATGCCACTTGGTGGCAGTGTTTGTTAATGCTGAACTAGAGCTGCTCTGACGCCTGGATTCATTCATCGCCCATGGGAGGCTGCTAAAGAAATGAATGAAAAGTCTCTCTTTACCTCTGATTAGCATAAAAATTTATTGTATGGGAATGAACTGTAGTTTAATCATCGCTTCTGAGAAGATGAGTTCTTTTCTCTTTCGCCTGGCCACTAGTGAATCAACCCTAAGTTTTGCTAGAATGATGCAAAATCAATTATTGACCTGAGTTTGCCAACTACAAAGGAATGAAAAATATCTGTAGAAATACTGTCATAGGCTAAATAAAGACCATAGATTTCTTAGCTTGAGTTGTCTCTTGATTTCTCTCAGCCTTGGGGAAGAAAAGTGCTAATACATCATTATAATTTCAATCTGGGACCATGTAGTAAAAATAGAAATTCTTGTCTTTAAAAGGAATAGCATGGGTTAATGACCATAAGAAAGAGAAAGGATGCTATAAGATGGTCATTAATCAGATCTCTATCTTCAGTAAAATTAATCTCAGTATCACAGAGAATTCATTGCATAAAAAATCCTTTGTTTAAAGAACTGTGATTGATTTGCTGCAAATGGGAAATGCACAGGGCATATATTTGCTATGGAAATTATCTCATCACAACTCATCTTTATTGCTAAGCAGAGACTAGACTCACACCTCAGCATTACCATAAATCTGCCCATGCTGCTTGCAGGTGCCATTGATCCCATGGTGTGGTAAGGCAGGATCTGCAATGTGGACATGCAAAGGCTCATTCGTACCATCTTTTTTTTTTTAAGACAACAAAGGAAATTCTCAATATAGATCAAAAAAGGTGTGGTGATTGTATGACTTGTAGCCCCACCAAAAAGTTTCAGTAAAGCCAGAGCAGTTTTGGCTATACTATTAGTAAACCTAAGGTATATGACCATGTGTCTCTGGTTTCTGGACAAGGTTCTAGGGCAGGACTCACTGCTTTCTATTTTTGTATGGCCCCATGAACTAAGGATGATTTTATATTATTAAATACCATAAAAGGTTATTTAAAAATATCAAAACCATGCTTAGCTGACTGACTACAAAAACAGGCGGTGGTTCAGATTTGAACTACAGTCTGTTAACCTCTGTTCTTAGGGAATCTTGGTAATCAGAATCAACTTGGGCTTTGGTTCTAGATTGTCCATTCTGAAACATTGAACTTGGTAGATTTGTTAATAATAAGACTTAGATCTTATTTATTTATTTAGATCTAATACTTAGATCTGATTTACATTATGCTCATTACTTTTTTTTTAGGTTTTTGCATGGCAAATAGGGTTAAGTGGCTTGCCCAAGACCACACAGCTAGGTAATTATGAAGTGTCTGAGACTGGATTTGAACCCAGGTCCTCCTGACTCCCGGGCTGGTGCTTTACCCACTGCGCCACCTAGCCGCCCCCTGCTCATTACTTTCAAAAATATTTTTAATATATTCTAATATAATCACATACAAAAAATCCAAATGGATGAAAAAGCATATTTTAAAAAATAAGCAGATATACCTATTTTAAAATTATTAAATGCCACCACCACCCACAAATTCCTTTTTAGAGCATTTGTGATCATAAATTGATTGGCTCTGAAGATCCTGTCACAGAGGCAGTATTATTAATTCCATTTTTTCAAGGAAGAAACTAAGACATGGAAAAACAAAGTAAATTCATCACATTGTAAGTAAAAAAGAAGATTCCATGAATGTTAGTTCATCATTTCATGGGACTATCCCCTCACATATCTTCAACTGCCTTCAAAACTATTTCTATATACTGATGTATCCTTCCTCACCCCAGATATTTTCTACTTTAAAGTAACAAATATAACCCACTACTAAGGATTTTTCCCTAGGATCAAGGCACATATTCCTTATGACGCTACATATGAAAGGCTCAGAAGCAGGTTGGTTGAAGAGTGATGAAATCTGTGAGTCACAGTAACTCTTAGAGACCTTCTACTAAATCCTAGGGCAGTTGTAGTCTGTGTGGATAGAGGAAGTACGCACATTGATGATATGGGAAGCATGGGAGAGAGGACAGTTCCTTGGAAAGTATAGTGGCCTTGGAGATAGAAGACAGGGGCTCAAATCTCACTTCTGTCCCTTACTCTCTTTGTGACCTTGGGTCTAATCTCTCTGGACCTCAGTTTCCTCCTCTATTATTATTAGTTCTCTTTCAGTACTGAAGCTGGTTATATGTAATTATGGATAATTAATTTCTATGAAATACAGATCCAAGGGCAACTGCTCAAGGAAGAATATCTAAGACATTACAGAAGACATAAGTGGAGGAAATAGCCCATAATATGGAACTAAAATGAAAATTAATGAAGGCCATTCAATTCACCTACTATTTGGAAGCACCATTCTGAAAGCATTTTAGTATCATTATGTCCCCGTGTGGACACGAATTCACATGGTTCACTTTATCTGACTGGCTATTCTGACCATCTTCTTTCCATCTGTCCTGATTCTTCCATCCCCTTCTCTCTCTTGCGTTAGGAATAACAATCAGAATAATTTTATCATCATTATTTGAAAGATCATGCTAATCAATTCCTTTAAAGTCCTGTTTACAAAATCTGTGTCTTTCCAGACCAAAACATCTTTCTCTGGCTACTACACCCCTATATTTGTTGCCTTCCTGGGTTAGACTTTAAAAATATTTTGGGAAACTCTCTAATCTGTTGGACTGGGACACCTCTCCTGGAATTAGGAACGTGCTCTAGCCCTTGCTGAAGAACAGTCATAACCAGTGGCTCTTTCTTAGTTCCTTGTTCCCCATAACTGGGAGTATGTGTTGAAAAGGACTGACAATTGTGCTGAGAAAGATTCCTCACTCAACAGTGTGGAATAGAAGAGAATGAGATGGAAGAGAAAAGCTCCCTCCTCTTTTGATCATGCTGCTTAGAACTCTTTCAACTGGACTACCAACAAGAGAGGTAGATAATTTTTCTTTCACAACAATGATGGCTTCAACTCAAGCAAATGACAATGAGAATGGATGTTTGCCTCGGTGATCCTGACATTGGGCCCCAATTCCCTGGATGCCTCTTCTGTGCTGTGATTCTTTCTATGCATATATAACTAATGATCTTGAGAAATGGACATGTCCAACCTTGGCAGTTTCTTGTGAATCTGAGAGTTCCTGAGTTCCTAAGTTAGCACAGGCAGTTTACTGGGAGGTACATCCTGTGTCTACACCAATTTTGGGGGAAGAAGATGGTCATTGTCAGAAACATGGAGAACGTTACAATATAAAGAATTAGGAAAAACCCAAACCATATCCTTGATGACCAGCAGATCGTGTGCTCAGTCTCTCATGTCTGAGACTAAAGTGAAATATCTATCAGCACCACAAAGCTGTCTTTACCTTTCAGGATGCATTATTATTTATTTTAAATATTGGTGGTTATATATTTATGTGTCTTTATATCTTAAGCATCTCAATTGTGGTAGAGGTAATAAATAGCTGTCCTATACCTGATAACTTATTTCATGTATTGAGCATTTTTCTAAAAAGGTCCCTGGGACAAGAGATGAACATGTAAGCTCCATGAAGTCAGGGGCTAATTTGCTTATGTATTTGTGTACCCAGTGCTCAGGGCAAGGTTTGGTATTTTTAAATGCCCAAATACTTTGTAATTCAGTCATTCATTTTGGTCTAGTTAAGTGTTTTGGTCTGTATGAGAGTGACCAGGAAATGTTTGCTTTTTCTGTGATAAAGTATTAGTGCCATATTTTTTGCTCATTTAAATGATTTAAATGAAATTACTACTACTACTACTACTACTACCACTACCACTACCACTATTACTACTACTACTACTACTACCATTACTACTACTACTGTTACTACTACTACTACTACCCATACTACTACCACTACCACTGTTACTACTACTACTACTACTGCTGCTGCTGCTGCTGCTGCTACTGCTACTGCTACTACTACTACCACTACCACTGTTACTACTACTACTGCTACTACTACTACCACTACTACTACTACTACTATTACTACTACTACCACTACCCATACTACTACCACTGTTACTACTACTACTACTACTACTGCTGCTGCTGCTGCTGCTGCTGCTACTACTACTACTACAACAACAACACAAAGAGTCTGTCTTTTTCATGGACAAGAGGCGCTACCCATTGTCATTGTGATCTGTTTTAGGTGTGCCAGTCATTAGGAAAAGCTCTACTTCTTGTTGCTTGGTCACCTATTATATCCTGCTTTATGAACTTAATTTTTGTCTAGTAAAATAGCATAACATCTGGTCTGGAAAATTAAGGCAAATTATTGGCGCATTTAAGAGCTAAAAAACTTTCTCCATTCCCCTCAGTTCACAGTCAATCATCAAACAATTGAGTTCCTACTATGAATAAATTAGAAACTTTTGAATTATAAAAGGCAGCTTAGAATAAATTCTCAGTCTTTAAGGAACTTAAAATTCAGTTGAAGATACAAGATGCATTATGCTACTACTACTACTGCTACAACAACAACTACTACTACTACTATTATCACTACTACCACCACCACCACCACCACTACTACAACTACCACCAGTACTGTTACTATTACAACTATTACCACTACCACTACTACTATTACTATTACTACTACTACTACCACCACCACCACCACTACTACTACTACTACTACTACTACTACTACTACTACTACTGCTACTACTATACAAAATAACTCACATTGTATTGGCACCAGAAGATTTACAAGTCACTTTACCCACTGTCATCTTCTTTAATCCTTACAAAAGCCAAGTATAATTGAGGGCAGGATCATAGGTTTAGACCTTAAAGGACCTCAGAGTCTATCTAGTCTAATTTCTTCAGACAGATACAGTCTATTTCCAAATGGGGGAATTGAGGCTCAGGGAGGTTAAGCGGTTTGCCCATAGTCCCACAGAAAGCAAGAATTAGAGTAGAAATTTTAAAAGTCTGTTTTAACTACAGAGCTTCAGTCTTTCTACTAATAACTAAGACTTTCCTGTCATCATCAATAGTTTAAAAAATGAGGCTCAAGAGGTTATCTGACTTGCCCAGGATCCAGTGTCTGAACTAGTTCTTGATTCCCCAATTCAGAATTCCCCCCATCACACTGTACTATATATGTGAGGGAAGAGAGTTAACAGTAGAAGGTTGAAAAGTGCTCAGGAGTAGTCCTAGGAGTGGGTGTCAGTTGTATAAAGAAGAGGAGAGTCAATTTGACTTGGGAGTTATGGGTGAAGCTCAGGGGGACATTCTAGGTGAGTAGGCTAGCCTGAACAGCAGAAAGGCAGAAATTTGTAAGATGTGACCTTGTGTAAGAAAAACGAGACTGCAATGGTGGATTGCCTTTATATTACGGAAGACTTTTGAATGTCAGATTACATCATTTAGACTTTATCCTGTAGATTAGAGGAAACCACTGAATATTTTCCAAAAGGAGGGAAGCATTGCCATAAAATTTTGGGTTTGGGATAGATTAATCTAGGGGAGATTCTTAATTGATAATGGCCCTAGTTAAAATGACATGGCTCTAGTTAAGATCTTTCTTTATCATCTATAAAAGACCACTGCATACTGGGTCATCACTAATCATCTCAACCCTTGTCTTGACATTGAAATTTGCTAAATCTGGAGGAAACAGTGAGACTGATGACTTTGGGAAACTGTCTCACTTCAATTCAATTCACTTGCTAGTCAAAACATCACCCTTGTGAGGTCATTGGACCTCTTTGAGAAGGAAGGACAAAGAACAACAACAGTAATCATCATCATCACATGGATCATTCTTTTCTGAACTTATCCATACAAACAATCACGCATGTATGTATGTATGTATGCATGATAGCCTTGCTACCTCAAAGCTTGGGGGGAGCCAGCCAACCCCAGTTTATTTTCCTTTTTTTTTTAGAAAGAGGATTAATCTCCACATATTTATATCTTTCTCTGATCCTACCCATCATCTCTTCTCATTGAAATTCAAGACTGAGTTAATTGTTAATGTGTCTTCAAATCACTGGGAAGCCCTATTTATTGTGTAAACATTGTTTATACAAGATATGCAGCTGTTATGATTCAACATCAAGGAAAGTAAAACAACAAGAAGGTGTAAAAAGCACTGTAGAATTTTCAGGGACTAAGACAAACTGGGTGAATTGTAACATCTAACTGAGAGTTCAGGAAGGGAAATAAATGGCAGTAATTTTACCTCTAAAATTAAGTCTGGCTCCAAATGGTTGTCTGAAATATTCAATAACATATCACCAGGTCATTTTCCTCTTGCTAATCTTTCTGTGGGTTTTATAAGTAATTTCTTCATGGTACTTGGATGTTTCTTTTATCCTCTTCGTCCTCCTCCTCCTCATTGTCCTCCTCCTCCTCCTCCTCCTCCTCCTCCTCCTCCTCCTCAATGAATGGCAACTGAACATCCAGAGTACTGGGCAATGCTTATTTGAATCCTGGAAAATCCTCACTGTCATTTATACCTGCCAAGGCAGCAAGTGTGAAATGGTCTGACATCAGAGTCAGAACACTGTGGCAACTTGGTCCAAGGAACTTTCAGACTTCCATGACTCTACAAGAATTTTCTGATGGTTTGTTTTTTATTATGAATCAGATAAGTCACTTAAATTTGTCTGTCAAGTGAGGGGGGGGATATATTTACATATTCTGGTAGTGTTTTTGTGAGGGAAGCATTTTGTAAATTTAAAAAAATGTCATATACAATTAGGTTAGTAGTATTTTCTCCATAGAATGATATGTTTTAAAAATGAGAGATAGAATTTAAAACTCAAAACTTTAAAAAATTGTTAAAATTGTTTTAACATGTAATTGAGGGATAATTATATATAATACATGTATAATTTATAAAATGTATAGCATATAATATAGACATATAATGTATAATATACATGCATCTATATATAGGAGGAAGGGAATTGGCATTTATATTGTGCCTACTGTTTTCCTGGCAGTGGAAACATTTGCTGTGCACTTTTTACAAGTATTATCTGATTTGATCATCTCAAGTCTGAGGGGAAACCACTGAATATTTTCCAAAAGGAGGGAAGTATTGCCATAAAATTTTGTGTTTGGGATAGATTAATCTATTAATAATATATGAGATGAACTGGAGAAAAGTGAGACTGGAGGTAGAGAGACCATCTAAGAAACCCCAATCTATGTTAGTGTTGGTAGTAGCCAAAAAACTGGTGGAAATAATAGAGGTGGAAGTAGTAATGGGCAGAAGATGAGTGGTATACTTGTGCTTTTTCCTCCAGGGCTAGGGAAGATTCTTAATTGATTATTAACCCTATTTTACAGTTAAGGAAACTGAGGCAAACAGAGGTTAAGTGACTTGCCCAGGGTCATAAAGTTAGTAAATACCTAAGGTTGGAACTCAGTCTTCCTGACTCTAGCCTTAGTGTTCTATCCATTCTACCATGCAGCGGGTTCAGGCAGCACTTTAGTGGATTAATCTAGATTTGGGAGGAATCACAGAGATCATCTTGGTGAAACTTCATATTTTACAGATGAGAAAACTGAAGTTACTTGACTCATCTAAAGTCAGGGAAGTAACAAAAATCAGAAGCAGAATTTGAATCTAGACTTTGATTTCAAAGTCAAAATTCTTTCCACTGTCTCATGCTATTATATATGTTTATATATGTAGATGCGCATGAATGCATACCTACATCTATACACATATGTGTATGTACACATGCATATAGTTTTACATTCACATATGTGCATATGTATTAGTTGTTCTTATATTGTTTATATTTACACACACATAAAACCTCCTATACCTCTATGTTATTTCCCTCAATAGAAGATAAGCTTTTTGAAGGCAGAAACTACTGTTTTTGACTCTGCATCATATAAATGCTTTTTTCCTTCCCTCTATATGACCCTTTAACCTCATCCCCTCCTTTTACAGTGAAGGAAACTAAGGTCCAGGGAGATTATGTGACATGTACTTTGCCATACACAAAGAAGTTTGAGAAATAGATTTTGAACCCTATATGTTCAAAGTGAGATTTGAACATAGGTCAATGAATTCCAAAACCAGTGCTCTTAGTGTTGGACCATGCTGCCTCCCTTGGGTTTCATTCTCAAATGAGACTATAAACAAAACAAGCTACATGGGCACGATCTAATTACTACCTAGAATTGGTAGAGCTAAGAACAGATTAGTAAAAATAATGAATCCCATGAACTGAGGTGGTTGCATTATTAAAATTCAAGCTGCATATTTGTATTGGGCTGGAACCAATTATTATTATTTAACATAGAATCATAACTTCAAATAGTGCAAATTCAAATAATATGGGACAATCCATAGGATTCATTATTCAAACTAAAAGGGACTTAGTTTCAGAACATATCTAACTTCCCCCAGAAAATTATTCCATTTATATGGAACAATTGATTTTTTTGTTTTATGTTATCATTGTATAGAGAAGCTAATTTTAAGCTACTTAGATTGTGATTCCAAGTACTTACTTGTGGTATTTTGGTCAATTCAGAAAAAAACAAAAACCAAAAACCAATCAAGCTAATTGTTTCATATAATGTAAGCAAAACAAATCGCAGAATAACTGAAAATTACTTTGTAATCTATTTTTTTGGCTCTGAAACAGACGGATGTTCTGAGGAAAGCCTGGGCAGTTATGTTCCCTCCTGTGTTCTCTTCCACATCATAAATGGGAAAGTGAGGTTCAGAGAAAAAACACAACATATTCAACATTGCATGGTAGCTTTTTTTCAACCCAGCCCCAACCAACTTTTCCTGCCTCATAATATAATTGTTCCCTTTCAATATTCTCCGATCAGTCAAACTGGTCTTCTTGCTGTCCTCATATGTCATAGTCAGTCTCTAATTTCCATATTTTTACACTACCAGATTCCTTTCCTAGCCCTTACAATGCCTTGTTGTCCTTTATTCTGTATATAAATAGATAGATACAGACAGATATTATAGATCTCTCTCTCTCTCTCCTCTCTCTCTCTCTCTCTCTCTCTCTCTCTCTCTCTTTCTCTCTCTCATTGTTCAATCGTGTCTGACTCTTTGTGACCCCATCTGGGATTTTCTTGGCAAAGATACTGGAGTGGTTTGTCATTTTTTTTCTCCAGCTTCTTTCACAGATAAAGAAACTAAAGCTAAACAGGTTCAGTGACTTGCCTAGGGTCACACAGCTAGTAAGTGAGGTGGAATTTGAACTCATGTCTTCCTGACTCCAGACCCAGCACTCTATTCACTCAACCACCTAGTTGTAAATTAATAAAGTATACATGTATACATTTATATATGCTCACATACATGCATGTACACATCCATATCCATATCCATCCATATCCACATACACACAAATAATTTATATACATATATACATATATCTACAATCTTCTTTGATAGAATGTAAACTTCTTGGAAATAGGAACTAGTTCCATGTTGCCTATGTTACACTTAGTAGATAATTAATAAAATGTTTGTTACTTGATTAGAATAAGCTCTAATTATCTTCCCAAGCTCATTTTGTACTTCACCCCTTCACAAAATTTATGGTCAGTCCAACTTTGATTTAGTAAACTCTGGGAAGGTAAACTGTCTTTTATTCTCTTTTCTCATGTTGTACTCTCTTGTTAATATTTAATAAAAAGTTGCTTCGATGGCTTTATTTTTATATAGCTATCATTTCCAGATATTATTTTTTTCCTCTTTCTCCTCCCCAACCCTTATTTTGTAACAACTAATCTGACAGCTATATCTGACAGAATAAGCAACACTCCTAATGCTTTCTTTCTAATAAAAGGAAAGAATTAAATTTCCTCTTTTCTTTCTTCCCCAGGTCCAAGATTGTTCATTATAATCACACAATCTTTGGCTTCATTTTATTGTTCACTTTATTTATACTGTAGTTCATATATATTAAAAATATATATATATTTGTAGTATATATATGTATTTGTTCTCTGAATCAGTTCATAAAAGTCTTCTTATGTTTACTTAAATTCTTCACATTCCTCTGTTCATTTGTATAATCAAGTCCCCATGTCTAGAATATATTATCTCCTCATCTTTCTTTATTGAAATAATTCTCTTCTTTTAAGACACATCTCAGCTCTCACATCCATGGAAGTTTTCCTAATCCTTCAATCTGAAAGTAATTTCTCCTACCTCCAGTTTTCAAAGAGCATTTTGTCTGGATTTTCCCTTTATTCCTCTCATATTCAATCCTGTATCTGCCTTATTTTTATACAAGTTGTAGTTCCTCTATTAGTTTATAAGTATGTTTTGATCAAGACCTATATTGTTCCTCATTTTTGCATCATCAGAACCTAATGCAGCATCTTATATATTTTAGGAGCAAAAATAATATTCGTTGGATTAAATTTATCCAAACAAACCTTGTGGTTTCATATACTCATAATAATTACTTAAGTTCTGACTGTAAGAGCAGTTATGTAAATCCCTCAAAATTCCTGGGTGCTCACCTCTAGTGATTTGATTTCAAAGGAATTTACATGTACAGATTAACAATTTTAGTGATTACTTTTCATTTTAATTATCACCACCATAATCATCAAGAGAACATTTAATAAGAAAGAATCCACATTTGTAGCTATTGTGTATATAATGTTGTGTAGGTATAATATATATAATTACATGCATACATACACATGCATATACATACATATATACATATTTTCTTCCTATAATTTAAGAGGAGAGAAAAAAATAAGTAAAAGCACCAGGCAGACATTTATATTTTCATCTCATTTTGCCTATATATTCTCACATTTGATCCTCACTATTACAAATATTATTATTTCCACTTTACAGATTGGGAACTGTGACCCAATTCAGTAACTGTGACTTGCCCAAGATCTCACAGTTTATAGATAGCAAAACCCAAGTCTCCTCACTCCAACCATTAGAATGAATGACTAATAAGTTTAGAAATCAGGAAATAAATCAGGAAATAAAAATGACTTGATAAGACAAAGGTTATTTAGAAAGACCTCAATAAAGGCTAGAATAATGGAGCAGAGAAGATAGAGTTTACTTGGCCTTTGTTCAGGAGACCATCAAAGGTAACCTAGGAAAGTCCATATATTTCTCCATTTAAGTGCTCTAGCTTCTAGATATTGGCAATCCACCTGCCTTGGTCTAAAGAAAGGCAATGTGCTTATTGGCTTTGGAGTGAAAGACAGCAATTCCAATCTTTCCTCTTTTGTGTATTTCGTGAGGGATGTTAGACAAGTCATTTAGCCTCCATGAGCCTTAGTTTCCTTATCTGTTAAATGAGGAGACTGGATTAGAGATGGCTTTTTTGGGTCTCCCTTACAGATCTAAATCTATGCTCCTTTGATGTTAATGTATATTTTATATTTTGAGTAATAATAAGGAAATTATTTCTGTTTGTTTTGAATGACATCCAAAATAGCACTTAATAAATACCATTCATTACACAAGATTGATGGAGCCCTGACTGTGTGCATAATACTGTGAGTGAGATAGTGAGAAGATTGCCTCTTTTGACTTCAGTCTCCTCAACTATGAGTATTTTGAATGAACTAGGTTTTCTCTAAGTGCCCCTTCCAATTCTTAGTCATGTACATCTATGGAACAGTTCTAATGGAGGTGGGGGGTGGGCTATGTGATGCAATAAGAATATTGCTGGGCCTGAAGATCAAATCTGGCCTCAGACACTTACTAGGTGTGTGACCCTAGGTAAATCACTCAACTTTGTTTACAAACCAATCAAAATCTTTGCCAAGAAAACCCCAGATGGGGATCTCAAAGAGTCAGACTTAACTGAAAAATTAATCATGAATAACACCAAAGGAGGATGATCTGAAGGAAAGGAGTACTGATACCTAAAATTTATAGGAGGCTTTAAAGTTTATAAAACATTTTACATAAATGATTTCATTTGAGCCTCATAACAGTTCAGCAAAGCAGCTATTATTATTCCCATTTGACAGGTAAGGTAACTGAGGCTTAGAGAAATTAAGTTACTTGGCCAAGTCAGATAAACAGCCCCAGTCCTTCCTGACTCCAGGTCCAGTACTGTTGACACACTGCCACAATTTTCTTTGTATTCCCAGAATTAACATCTAATAAATTATTAATGAATGCTTGTTAACTGGTAATTGAAAAGGGAGGCAGTGTAGTCTAATGCATAGAAAAATGGGTTTGGAATCAGGAAAACTTGTGTTCAGATCTTTGCTTAAACACTCATTAGTTGTGTGTCCGTGGACAAATCACATAAGTACTCTCAGCCTCAGTTTCATCATCTATAAAATGGGGAGAATAAAAACACTCACCTCACAATGTTATCATGAAGATCAGATGACATAATATGCATAATCATTTTTGCAAAACTCAAAGTACTTTATAAATGCCAGTTATTATAGTATCATGATGAAGAAGAAAAAGTTCAATTATATCCTACTTCCAGAGACACAGTTTTGCAAAAATAATTAATTCAATTGAAATGATGTACTTATGCCAATTTGAACTCTGGTCAAATATTTTTCTATATGGACAGCAACTGGATGCCTTGCCGTCTTTCTGTGTCTTTGTCTCTGTCTGTCTCTGTCCCTTTGTCTCTGTCTGTCTCTCTATTTCTATTTCTCTGTCTCTCACTCTTTCTCTGTTTGTCTTTCATTTTAAATTTGGTTTCACAATGAAATATAGAAAGGTGAGGGGGGGGGGAAAGGTGGTGATGGCAGAATATCAGGAGAACGATTAAACAAATTCATTTCATTTCTCAAAGCTATATTATTTCTCAAACAAATTTGTCAATTTTCCTATCAAATCTACTGATCACATTATGACTTTGTTAGTGATAGGGGACCCAGTGAAGGAAAAAAAATGTGTGGTTATCCTTCAAGGCATTGAGCATGTATTTACCATGAAAAGGAAGTAATCTTAAGACTTCCTTAGGAAAAAAAAATCTCTTTCCTGGGGCCCCAGTGGGGGAATGAGGAGGGCAATCAATATATCCAGAATCATAAATCTGCAGTGTTGCATCTAATCTCCAGTTTATGATATTACATGTTTCATGGAGATGTCTTTAATGGGTAGCACAAATGCTGCCAATATAGAATATTTATTGGGTTCTTACCCCCATGTCCCCAAAGAAGCTCATCATAAATAAATCTCCTGGGAATGGAGGTTTGGAGGTGGGAAGGATAGGGAACATGATTAAATTGATAGCTATTAAATTGTGCTTTTTTTTTATCTCTTGTCAAAAAAAAAAAAAGACTGGGCAGTGACTTCTCCTCCTCCCCTCTGGTTATATAGTTCCTGAAAATTGATGTAATGTGGTGGCTGGAGGATGCAGATGGAGCCTAGCACCTGAATTCTGCATCCAACACTCCTTAAGCCGGTACACAATTAACTACTAGTTTGGAGTTAATTTGTGTACAAACTAATCAATGGTTTCTTGACATCTGGAATTGTGCCATGGGATTTAAAGTTTTAACACCTAGTTTTTTTTATAAAGGAAAAAACCCACCACCAATTGACAAAACAACAATGCACCTTCATTATTAGACTGAGAAACCTTGGCCAATTAAACCTGCTTTCTAGTCTTCACTTTCTCTAGTCATAGGTTTCTCCACAGCCCCATCCCAACACCCACCAATCCCTCCCCTCCCCTGCCCCCAACTCTATCATACTTTTGTTTCTCCTTTGTGTCTTAAGGCAATTCATGTGAACACAAGTTGATTTACTTAGTATGATGGAGCACAAAAGTAAATATAAATGAAAAATAAATGAAAAGGCAATAAATAATCAATTTGCTACTCAGTAAGGAAATGATAATGATGAAGCTTCAGATTCCTCCCTCTTTATTCACCTTTTCAAAATGAAATCTAGGCCTGTGAACAAGCATAAATAACTTCTGGATAGAAACCTCCTGGAATTAACAATTATGTCTTTTATAGTACTTTCTCATGGGAATCTTGAAATAAGTTTTAATATAAAATAGACTCAGGACATATATCCAATATATGAAAGTAATACGTTACTTTCATGAATAAGTCATTTTGACTATTATAAATATCCAAATTAACTATAAAGGATAGCTGAAGGGAAGATGCTATCCAGAGAAAGTACTGATAATAGAAGTATGCATAGAATAATTTTACATATGTTTGTGTCTAATGGTAGCCATCTTTAGGGCTGGTGGGGAGAGAGAAAAGCAAAAAAAGGAAAAAATTTACAAGATAACTTATTATATATTTAAAAGGAATAGTAAGATGTACCTAAAAGATTTTCAGTTTCATGTGCAGTCATCTTTATTTATTATGCTATGTCATGGAAATGCTTGTTTTATTTCATAAATTAAAAAGAAAATAATGAAAATAAAAGTAACAGGATCTGGAAGATAAATATTTTATTCATAGCACTGTAGAAATATAAGATCAAAAGGCTGTATAGACCCTAAAGAGTTAATTCAGTCTAATGTTCTTTGAACTAATTTCCAGGGAAGCTCTCTGAACTGCTTGTGACTCAAATTCTATTTGTAAAATGGGGATGAAAGATGAGTGGAAAAAAATCTTAGCGTGGGAAGAGATCTTAACAGTCATTCAATTTAACTTCCCCCACAATATAGGAATCTTCTCTACAATATATCCCTGACAGATGGTCACTCAGTTCCTGCTTGAACATTTCCAGTAGTAGGGAGCTCACTCCTTTGAGAGGAATTCCTTTTAACTATGAGTCTCAATAAACATGAATTCATCAGGACCAACAACAAGGAAACACCCTGGGCTTCTCAATATAAATGTTTGGCAGGAAGTAATGTGAACTTGGTAGAAGCCATAGGTACCATGAAATAATAGACAATAGAACTGGTTGGCAAGGTGGACAGTACTGTGAATATTTAGGAATGTGGTGGAGGAGACCGATCAGAAATCAGCTCATTTGTGGCATATTCTTAACTGCTATCCTTTTACTCCTCCCCTTTTGGAATGGTACCTTTAAGTGGTGCCAGCCCTACAGCCCCTTCTGGCATTGGTGATCTGATTGACTGCCTTTCTCAGTCTTGCTGAGAGAAGTTATTATAGAGTAGGAACTTTGAATGAGTTCACAGCTGAGAAACTTGCACAAGACTATGGGAATGGAAAAACCAGGGATCCCCTCCTGAAATGTTTGATATTCCTCCCTGTTCTGTTGTGTGACTGTTTATCTTCCTCTACAGCACTCCATTTGGAGTTGATTTATGGGAGTTTCCCAGGAAAACAGAGAATGCTGAGTATCAGGTCCCTGATAGTATATAGTAAGAAGGAACAGAGGAACTGCCTGGTAATTGGTCCAACTAACAGGGCTAACAATAAGGACTGGCCTTGACTAGGTTGACTAGGCTTTATCTAAGAAAGTGTGTGTAATGTTTTGGGGGGGAGGATTGCTTTAAGGATGGGCTCTCAGAATAGTTAGATCTACTTAGAAATGGCTAACAGAGCTAGCCAATCAGTATTGGAAATCCTACCTTATGACCCATTCAGAAGTCATTTCTAGGTCCTCCCACCTATAACCTAAAGAAACAAGAGGGGCTGGCTAGGTGGCGTAGTGGATAAAGCACTGGCCTTGGAGTCAGGAGTACCTGGGTTCAAATCTGGTCTCAGAGACTTAATAATTACCTAGCTGTGTGGCCTTGGGCAAGCCACTTAACCCCGTTTGCCTTGCAAAAAAAAAAAAAACAACCTAAAAAAAAAGAAACAAGTGGATCTCCAATGGAGGAATCACTCATGAATGAACACAAAAACTACACAGAATTCTGTTTAAAAAAAAAGATCACTAAATGGATTGGAACTAGTTATCTGTTATGCATTTAGTTTGAAGGATAGCTTATTTGCCATGTCATTATTCAGAGTAATGACTAAAGAAATTCAGAGATCTGAGAGAACAGTTGGTGGGATAACTAGTGGGAGGTATATTTTCATAATAATGACATTCATAATAATACAAATAGTATTTAGCATTTCAAAAATATTTTAATGTTTATAAAATTCTTTATGTATTTGATGTCATTTGATCTCCTTTTCACTGCTTTTGTTATAGCGATTGTGTGATATATTTACTAGAAAAGCATCCTCCAATTATAATTACTATAGCAGAGAAAAGTAATTTACTATTTTAAATTCATATGGTTTCTCAACTCCCTCATTCCTAACAGGACCATTGATACTCTCAGTCACTGTCAATGTGGTTTGGAGGCTTTTCTATTTTAATACATTGGGGAAAAGATAGTATCTCTCCCCCCCCCACAATGAGCAGTTCTTCATTACATTGTGCTAAAACTTGCTTCTGAAGCTAGCTTTTAAAAATGCCTTCTGTAAGATAACTCTCCAAGGGCTATACTCATTTTCAGCTTGGGCATACAAGCTATCATAAATGCCTCATTTTATCTTCTCTAAGCTAAACACCCAAAATTCCAGCTTAAAGGTGCTGTCACTTTGTTATGTGATGATGAATGAGGCAGAAAAAAGGACATTTATATGTGGTACTGTGATAAAATCATTTGAGAAGATACCCCTCAGATAAAAATACTTGAAGAGAGCCACAGATTGTTTCAAAAATTTCATAGAAAACTGACCATTCAATAAAAGTACTAAGAGGAAGGACCTGTTTAAAGCAGATCATTGACTGAGGTAAAGATGACTGCAGTGCATTGTGGTTCATCAACTTATTTAATATGATTCTTTCCAGAGTTTTGAAGGATATAACCCTTAAGGAATTTTTGGTTGAATATATGCTTCCTGAAATCCCTTTGAGCCCTGAAATTCTTTGATTTCTTGATAGAACAGAGATAATTATGTTTACCTCTCTTTTGATTATATTTAGAAAAGCATTAAAAAGGAGACATGTTGGACAAAGTCACCGGTTAGTGTTATGGTGGATATCATTTACAGTATTCAAAAGGAAGAGAGATTTCTTTAGTTTGTGTCCTCCTTACCCTGGAATATTCCTTTACCCCTATGATTCCCTTCTCCCATTGATGAGGTCCTCCCAGGGCCTCCATTTTGGGGAGGGGCCAAGGCTGGTCAACTTTCATTCTTCTACTGGCTCTACTTCTGATTCTTCAGATTTCATCTGTATATAACAGTGCTGATATCTTTCCCCTTCTTCCCCTGGATTATAATTCCCTTCCAATTATTTTCTTTCCCCATTAAAATATAAGCTTTTTGATGACAAGGATTGGTTTTCTTTTTGCTTTTATTTGTATTCCCAGTTTCCAGCACATAGTAAACTTTTTTTGACTTGACTTTAAAGTGAATGGACAGACTCAATGACCTCTATGGTCCTTTCCACCACTAAACTCATGATCTTATGATCATATGACCTATTTATACCCATATATAAGGGAATTAGAATTCTTTTCTAGAATACAGCAGGATAAGCATTTTTTCCCCCAGGTTGCATCACCTTAAAAATCATGGCAGATGTGAAAATAGAGCCCCCAAAAGGAAATTAAATATGTAAGAATTACTTAATTGCAAGAGCGAGAATAATGTAAGCTAAGCTTTACAAAGCATTTTCAAAGTTTGCAAAGTGCTTTACATATAAAAGCTCATCTAGTCTTAGAGAGTGCTTATAGAACATGATCATCTTATTTGTTCATTTATTAATCTGTCTATCTCCATTTGGGATGAGCTCATGATTTCACTGGCAATTCCTGGGGAGGAAATTCTTCTACCAATGCAGATTGGCACTTGATCTGAAATTTATAGTTTTAAAGAATCATAAAGAATCAATCCATAAACACCATTCATGAAGCAACTAATATGTGTGAGGCTTTGGATACAAAATTAGAAGGGAAACAAAAGGAGTGCCTTCTTTCATGGCCAGTACATATCAAGGGTGGAATTTGAACGCAAATCTTTCTGCCTCCAAGGGAACTCCTGTACCTACTGTCAAACTGTTTTTGTTTAACAACACACTAGTCTAATAATAGCACTGGAATATTCACTTAGCACCTTTCTTCTCATGAAAGGCAGAGCACTTACTTCATAGACTTTTTCACAAAAATCTCAACCCTAGGAATGTTCAGCAAAGTGCTAGGATGGGAAATTTGGGACCTTAAATAAAATGAAGGATATTGAAAAAGTTAGAATATTTCAGCAGTCGTATATTTTACAACTTTGAATTATTTTTATTATACATATATTAATATAATATTTTATGTTATTTA
The DNA here is from genome assembly GCF_037893015.1 of Macrotis lagotis. Lineage (NCBI taxonomy): Eukaryota > Metazoa > Chordata > Mammalia > Peramelemorphia > Peramelidae > Macrotis > Macrotis lagotis. Next base: position 190,003,840 of record NC_133662.1, read on the forward strand.
CTCTGAAATAGGCTACAGGTGCACACATGTGTCATATTACTTAGGACCAGAGAATTGTTATTTAGAGATGACAGAGGCCTTAAAACATCAGACTTAGGGAAGTTAGGAAACTTGCTCAAGGTCATATAGGGGACTAAATGACAGAAGACTTGAGCCTGTGAGTCATAGGATCTGGTTTATCTCCCAATTCTGAAAGTTTCCTCACTGGTAAAGTTATGAACTAGATAGCTTTTGAGGTCCTTCAACCAATATGTCTAATGTTCTATGATCTATTAATTTTTCAGTTGAGCAAACACAGGTCTCTTTACTTCTGGTCTGTTGAGTCTTTCTGAATCAAGGTTCAGTTCTCTATTTACTGAGATAATTAGTCACCTCAATATATTTTTTTAAAATACATATTTAAAAATTTTGTTCAAAGCAAAGGCATTTATTGAAATGTATTAGCATGAAAAAAGTAGCAAAATATTCCCTCCATAAATCTTGGGCACACTCTCCCACAAATATAAACAATGTATGGGATGGACAGCATAGGAATTGCTTCCCAAGACCCAGGTTCTGTATGAAGATAATTTCAGTAATATTTGTAATCTCTCTAGAAACAGAAATTCAGTTGAGCAAAGATTTTTGATTCTTCCAGCCACATGGCATGGGTTCCATTCTGTTTCCATTTAGGGAAATATGTGACCTTCTCTCCTACTCCCCTTGCCCTGCTTCCATTCTCTCTCCCTCCTCCACTCCATTTCCCTCCCCAAGCACCCACCCTCCCATTTCTTCAATGGAATGTTTGAATAAGCAATGATAACTTGCTCCCTAATAGCTAACATAAAGTTTTACAAGGAGAACAGGTGTGTCTCTTTAAAAGATAAACGACTCCTGAAGCAACAATAAGACAGATTATCTGAATCTTGCAATTTAGTTAATGTTTCTCTTCTTAGCCTGCTGTGTACACAGCACTCTTCTGTATGAGCCGCCAGGAACTGTGTGCCTCTGTATACTTATGATGCTCCTCAATCACATCTCTCACCTGGTGTCTCCAACCAAATATCTTTTAATCATTACACATCATTGGTCTGTACCCTGACTTGAGTATCTCATCTACTGTTCAGCCCGATACCCACAACCGCCAAAATAAATTCTATTCTGATGCTATATATAAATCAGGGATTGTATCTGAGCAGACAGATTTGTACCCCCCCCCCCCCAGTTTCTTTTCCAATGATACCTTATTTGAGATAATGTTTTGGAGTTAGTGTATTTAGTAGCTTGGGGAACTCCAGTTAATCCAGCTTTCCATCCAAAGGAAAAGAGTTCTCTAAGAATCCTTGCTTTTGTTGGTTAGCTCATTAATGACAACGGCTTCCTGTCATTCTAGGATTTACCCTGTTCAGGCTGTAGATCCCCAACTGCTCTTGACTAGGAGGGAAGTAAACTCAGCTGGAACCCTAGGCTCTTTCCTGGGCTCATTTTTCACATCAGCACAAGGGTTTTAGTGACATTCATCTAGTATTATTAACCATACTTTGCCCAGAGGATCATCTCCCAGATTTAGCTGGTCAAAGACGAGGAATTGGATTTGACATAGAGTTTTTATGTTACAGACAACAAAGAGTCCGATTTTTCTATAATTCAACTTTCTCTCTTCCCACTTTGAGACACCCCCCTTCTTCTCCAGACCTTTTGGGGGCTGTATCTTCTGGTGACAAGATGGTTTTTTTTTTTACATTTCAGGCCTACAATGGACAAATAGGTCAGGTCTTGGGAAACTTGAAGAGATAATATGCTACAAATGCGTAAAACTGCTGAATTTGGTTCAGCAGGAGTGGACTGAAATACTGAGGAGGCAGACATGGCAGGGATACTGGGAAGGGGGGACAATGAGAGATAGCTGTTAAATTCATGGAACATGATCATTTGCTCATAAGATTTTTGACTATAAGAAACATTGGGCTTGAAGGATTTTCCAATGCTCTTGTTTATCCATTCTACCTCTTTCCCTTAAGTAATACCTATATTTCATCTATTTCTTTATGTTGGTCAGTCAGGACTATGACACAGTTTACCATTCACTGAGGCTGCAGGGGTGATTGTCCCAGTCAAATTGATTCTGAGCTAATCAGCATCACTGATTTTGGAGATTTTTTGAAATGAAAAGTCAGTAAAAGGAAGTCCTCCTGGTGTGTTTTAATTTCCCATGCAGGAAAAAATAACTGTAAGATCTTAGTCATAAACCACCTCGGACAGATAATAGTCCTCTATAGTCTTAAAGATATCTGGAGGAGATTCCCCCAAATTTCCCCTCTTCACAAAAGCTTTTGTCTTTTCTAATTAGTGATACCGAATGATTCATTAAGTCCTTCTGAAGTAGGTCAGCCTCATTGTCCCCCATTTAAGACACCAAGATTTCTTTAGCAGTGCTGCTTAGCCAACCAGAAACAGGGCAAACATTAGACATTATATCCCTGTCTGGCAGGAGGTGGACTAGAGTCAAATCCCCAATGGCAAAGTAGGTGAATGACTGACCCAGAATCAAGATAGCTTCTGTTGTTGCAGCAAAGACAGTGTTAGCGTATATAGCTCAGGAATATTCCATTATATTCATGTGTCAGAGCCTATTCATCCATTTCTGTTTTCAATCATATATTTTATTTCTCATCTTTTGCTATCACAAAGCATGTTACCATGACAGATATATCTGTACAGGTGTATTTTTCTTGCTATATAAATCAATTCTGATGTATGGTCCTATAATAATAATAATAGCATTTATAAAGTAAGGTTTTCAAATCACTTTGCCAACATTATCTTATTTTATACTCATAATAACCATGGGATATTGGTACTATTACTGTCTATGTTTTACAGATGAGAAGACTGAGGCAGGCAGATAGTAAATGACCTGCCAATGTCACAAAGCTGGTAAATATGTAAATGTTGAATTTATTCATTCATTCATTTATTTATAATTTGGGGTTTTTTTTGGGGGGGAGGCAAGGCAATGGGGTTGTGACCCAAGGTCACACAGCTAGGTAATTATTAAGTGTCTGAGGTCGGATTTGAACTCGGGTCCTCCTGACTCCAGGGTTGGTGCTCCAGCCACTGCACTACCTAGCTGCTCCAAAAATGTTGAATTTAAACTCAGATTTCCACGAGACTTGTTATCTAGCTAGTAAATGTGAGCTCTAGGTCAAATAATATGAACAATTTATTATTTTCTTTTTTATAATTCCAAATTTTTCCCCATAATCATTAAACAAATTTGAAATTTCAGTCAATTTTCCCATAGATTGTCTATAGTAAGTGTTCTCATCTTTTAGTATCCTAGCTAGCTTGATAGATATGAGGTAATTCCACAGGGTAAACTATTGGCCTAATATTTACTTTTTTTTTTTTTGCTCCACTCCATGTCAGATCATATCACTTGTCAAGCTAAGTATGACTCAGTTTGTTTTAAATGGCTCTCCTTTGGATTCTGAGAATCAGCAGTATGATTATAAATTCCAGGTCTCTCGGCAAACTAATGCAAATTCTCTCCATTTCCAGAGATACCTTCACCAAGTACTTATCCTTGTGAATCCTTAAGTTCTTCTGGGCCATGCCTTGCTTAACTTGCCTCATCTTCCACACACACACACACACACACACACACACACAGACACAATGTACTTGAAATCTCCTTTGTGATTGTCACTTTTTTCCTGCTTCTGTACCACATAACATCTGAGATTTCCTCTTCTCAGTTTGTCCCCTTCACCTGTTTCCATCACAACCTTTCAAATGATTAGTCAATCAATCCATAAATACTTATTTAAGCTAGGTACTCAGGTACAAGGACAAAGATAAAATAATCCCAAATTGCAAGTTTATATTCTAATGGGGGAGGTAGCAAGTATGTATAAGAAAATTTTCAACATAAACATAAAGTTAATACATACACAGCTCTGTTTATAAAGAAGTTAAAAGCAATGTAGCAGTAGAGAAAGGGCACTGGAAATTGTGGGATTAGGAAATGACAAAAGATGATGCATTTGAGTTACATTTAAAAAATTTAATTTTTTTCAATGAATAAATATTTTCTTTCCTTCCCATCTCCCTTCCCTCAACTAGGAAAAAAAAAAGAAAGCCACTTAAAATCATTGTGACAAATATACATAGTCAGGCAAAACAAATTCTTTATTTGATCATAACAAAAGGTATATGTTCCATCTAAGCTACTTAAAGGAAAAGAGGTATTTTATGAAATGGAAGTAAGGAGAGAGTGAATTTCAAGCATAGGAGACTGTCTTATTGTTTTGCAAAGACTTGAAGATGGAAAATAAAGTATTCTCACTGAGGAACAGAGAGAAAAAGTCGATCAAATTGAATCCTTTAAAATTCTGTTTTCCTAGTGAAAAAAAAATTCTGCTTCTAATGGGGCCTTTTATATTTTCACACAGATAGTAAATGTTGAAGAAGTGACAGTAAATTATTTAGTTAGGTGCTCACAAAAATTGCTCCCGAAGGGGCAGGTGTCATCATCTCTGTTTTATAGATGAAGAATTACAGAATATTCCCACAGATACATAACGGTGAGCAATAGAACTGAGACACAGACCAAGGAATTGAGAATCCAAGTTGAGTTCTTTTTTACTGTTTTACTCTGTCTTTCACATTTCATCGCTTTTATCTCCATGTTTTATTTGTCTCTTATGGTTCCATGACTATGGAGCGATAGACCTGGATATCTCTGATACAGATAACCCAGGAGAATAGGAAAAGATTTGGAAATTGTTACCAAGTTGTTACTAGCTCTGTGATACAAAGTAACCATCTAGTTTTAAGTTCTTTTAAAGACCTGAAACAGCTTTAAACTATGACTCAAATCTGATTCTGATTTTTTTTTTTAGGTTTTTGCAAGGCAAATGGGGTTAAGTGGCTTGCCCAAGGCCACACAGCTAGGTAATTATTAAATGTCTGAGACTGGATTTGAACCCAGGTAACTCCTGACTCCAGGGCCAGTGCTTTATCCACTGCACCACCTAGCCACCCATGATTCTGATTTTCTAGAGAAGATGTAAGATAGGGACATCCCAATAGAGACAGGTAGAAAAGGCCACCCAGGAATTCACATTAGCCAAATCTGGATGTCTTGTCAGAAAGATATCTTACCTGTCTCTCCCATTAATATACACAACCCTATGTCAACAGTATGAAGACCTGAGATAACAGACATTTTATAATATTGCCCCTTGTATCCCTCTCCCCATAATAATGCATAATTAAAAGAAAAAGAAGGATATGTGTTTTAATTTTTGTATTGACTATTATATTTGATTAGAATCATGTTGCCTCTTCCATATTGACTTTCTTCTTGGTTACAGTCATTTTGTGTGTTATACTTCCCTCCCCCCTCCAACTTTGTATTACTTCCTGCAAGTCTTCCTATGTTTTAAAAAATTCTTTCCATCTGTCATTCCTTATGGCGGAGTAGTATTCCAATGCATTCATTCACTTATCACAATTTGTTCAACCATTCCCCAATTGTTGCACATTTTGTTTTTAGCTTTTTAAATCACAAAGCAGCTATGAACATTTTTCTATAGAAGTTTGTTACTTGCTATTAATAACTTTCTTGGGGTGTAATACCATAATGGGATTTCTGAGTCTAAAATTATTAATAGTTTAATAAGTTTTGCTTTATAATCCTAAATTGTTTTCCAGAATGGTTAATCCAAAGTACAGCTCCAACAGCAGAGAATTTATATGCCTATCTTTCCATCTTTCCATACAACCTCCAACAATGAGTTCTTTTTGTACTCTTTTTTTTTAGATTTTTTTTCAATGCAATAGGGTTAAGTGGCTTGCCCAAGACCACACAGCTAGGTAATTATTTAATGTCTGAGGTTGGATTTGAACTCATGTACTCCTGACTCAGGCCGGTGCTTTATCCGCTGTGCCACCTAGCCACCTCTAGGTACAGCTTTATAGTTCCAGGTGAGCTGTCTAACTCAGCTTGGTTTCATTTTCCTCATCTGTAAAATGAAGTTTGGATTTGATGACCTCTTCCAGCCCAGATAAATTATGATAGTTCTATAACATAATATTATAATATATCATATGAGTATATAGTAGATATATTATAAACATATATAATATAATATGCTAGATCTTATGATTCTTTGATAGCTGAATTCTATCTCTCTATGACAATAGACAAGTTATATCCTCTTGGAGCCACAATGCCTCATTTATAAAATAGGGAGGTTGGATTCAAGCAGTTGTAGTAAACTCCCATGGATGTGGGACCATGAAATAATATTAGGATCCTTGAAGGTGAACTCAGAAAACTACAAAATAACAAATTCTTTGTTTCATCACATTTTTATTTATTTAAATAAATATTTCCTATTTACAGTTTAATTTGGTTTTATTTGGTTAAGGTGACTTGAGAGAGTGCCAGTATGAGCCATGTGTTTGACACCTCTTGATTAGCTGCTCTCTAAGGTCTTTTCCAGTTTAAAATTTATAGTACTCCATGACTTTCCATTCTGTAATTTCATCCCCCAAATTCCTTGCACCTCACCCCATTCAAGCATTGCCTTAGAGATTCATTCTTTTTGGTTTAACTCACTATATAGAGTTTTACCCAAATTGATAAACTCTGGGACATTAGGAGATACCAGATTCCAGCTAGAAACTCTCCTCCTTCCTATTTACACTCAGTTACATAAATTTTATATTCTCGATAGCTATTATTGGGGACATTTAATACAAAGTGCCTGTATATGACCTGACGTATTTTCACTGCAAATACTCTTGAAAGGAATTACTATATATTATAGTATTGTTGCA